>NW_007246101.1:199252-335629 GCF_000164805.1 Carlito syrichta | reverse complement strand
AAAAGTTTGAATAAAATTGGCTTCAGTCTTGGCCAGACTGTTCCCAGAAGAGCTGCCTCCGTGTGGTTTCTTCTCTCCATTCTGATTCACCGGTGCAGTCCTAACCCCCCCTTGGTCAGTGCAGGTCACCGACAGTTGGCATGTCTCCTTAGAGAACTCTAGACTATGACTGTTTTTTAAACTTCCCTTGTTGTTGAAGACCTTAACAGTGTTTAGGTGTACTGATAAGGTATTTTGTAGAATGTCCCTCAAGTGAAAATTGGATGATGTTCCTTCTAAAGATTATATTTGGTTTATGGATATTTGGGAGAAAGGCCAGCAAAATAAAACATTATTTTCATCACATCATGTCAATGTTCATGCTATCAGCATGCCATTTAACTGTTGATGTTAATTTTGATTGTTTGACTGAAGTAATTTTTGTCAAGTTTCTCTACAGTGTATTTACTCTTTTACTCCTCTTTCCATGATGCACTTTTTCAAAGAAAATTTCTAAGCATGGTCTACTCTCAAGAAAGATATGATTAATTTCTGCCTATCTGATGAGGGGTAAATATTTACATAAATTATTTGTAATTTGTCTGTAAAATAAATTTATCTCTTCTCCTCACTTATATTTTTATATGATTTATTGATGTCAGTATGGGCTCATATTTGTTTTGTACTTTGGCTTAGAATTCAAAACTACTTATTTTGTTTGTCAAATTGTCCCAGCTTTTAGCCATTGGGAGCTTTGTAAGATTGGCTCCTGTGTTCTTTTGACTTGACCTATTCTGATTTTGAGCACTTTACTCTCTGGCACTACAAAAATATTTCAGGCTCCTCTTGTATTTTTCCAGTTCATGTAATTGTATCACATTTTCTTTATCAGTTCCGTGTTAGGAGTTGAATTTTCTCCCCCCAAAACATATGTTGAAATCTTAACCCCAGTACCTTAGAATTTAAACTTATTTAGAAAAAGAGTCACTACAGATGTATTAAGATGAAGACATAAGTGCAGGCTTTCATCCAATATGATCAATGTCCTCATAAGAGACACAGAAACACATGCAGGAAGAGGTCATGTGAAGGCAAAGGCAGAGATTGGACTAAGGCATCTATAAGCCATGGAATATTAAGAATTGCTGAAAAACACCAGAAGCTATGAGAGGCAAAAATGGATTTTCCTCTAATGACAACAGGGAGAACTGGCATTACTGGCACTTTGGTTTTAGACTTCTGTCCCTCAGAATGGTGAGACAGTAAATTTATGTTGCTATAAGCCACCCAGTGTGTGGAGTAACTCTAGGAAACTAAATTGCCCTAGAATCAGGCACTTCACATTGCCCTGATTTCTTAATGGAGACTAATATGTATTAATGAAAATCAGGGCAATGAGAATGTTTGTTACTATTAGAATATCACTACTTCTAGTGTCTCTCAGTGGAAAGAGCTAGGGTTTCTTCAACCACTGCCAGTAAGTGGTGTAGTTTTGCATTTGCAGCAATATTACATTAAGGAAAGATACAATATTTAATCTTTGGGGTCTTGCTTTTTTACATAGTAGAAAGCAATGTTATTACTTGAATTAGTAGTCCATTGTTTTATATTGCTGAATAGCATTTTATTATTTGATGCACCACTATTTATTCACTTACATTTTTGCTGTTTCCACTTTTTAGAAATTATAAATGAAGTTTTCGTATCAACGTAAATATTTAATTCACTTGTTAAACACTTTGGAGTTTGCTAGGTTTTATGGCAACTCTCTGCTTTACTTTACAGAAATTTCCAAAAAGTGATTGTACTATTTTTTTCATTTCCACCAGACACAAATAAAGCATTTTTGCTTTGCTTTTTTTGTCAGTATTTCGTGTTGTTAAGTTTGGGATTTTGTCCTTTTTAATAGATATGTAATGGTATCTCATTGTTTTAATTTGCATTGCCCTAATGACAAATAATGTTGAACATGTTTTCATGTCTATGCCATTTTATATATTTATCAACAATGTACGAGAGTTTCCATTTCTCTACATTCTTTCCAACAGTTTTTACTGTCTCTTGTTGTGATCTTTATTTGCATTGTGTTAATAAGCAATGATGTCGAGCATCTTTTCAAGTGTTTATTGGCTATTTGTGCCTTTAATTTGTAGTTTGCTTAAGTACTTTGACCATTTTCTTTTTTATTTTACTTTAGAGTTTGGGGTACCAGTGAGGATTTACCACATAAGTAAGTTGCATGCAGATGAAGTTTGGGCTTCTAGTGGCCCTCTCTTTCCCTAATAGTGGGCCAGTTACCCATTGTGTTGCTTCTTCCCTTTCTCCCTCCCTCTCCTGGCAGTGTCCAGCATCTGCCAATCCCAGTCTTGTACTCATGGGTCTGGTAATTAGAACTTATGACTGAGAATGTGCGATATTCAGTTTTTTGTTTCTGGGATAGGTTACTTAGTATGATGGTCTCCAGTTGCATTCATGTTGTTGCAAAAGACAATTTGTATTCTTTATGGCAGCATAATATTTCATCATGTAATTGTACCACATTTACTTTATCCAGTCCACTTTCAATGGGCATTTGGTATGATTCTGTGGTTTTGCTATTGTGAATAGTGCTGCAATGAATATACATGTGTAGCTGTTTTTGGGTATAGCAATTTATTTCTCTGGGTATATTCCCAGAAATGGGGTTACTGGATCATATGGAAGTTCAATTTTTAGTTCTTTGAGAAATAGCCACACAGCTTTCCACAAAGGTTGAACTAGCTTTCATTCCCACCAAAAGTGTAGAAGCATTCCCTTTTCTCCATAGCTGTGCCAGCAACTATTGTTTTTTGACTTTTTAATGATAGCCATATTTACCAGTGTTAGGTGGTATATCTCATTGTAGTTTTAGTTTGCATTTCTCTAATGATAAGTGAGGCTGAGCATTGGTTGCTTGAATGCAATCCTTTGAGAAATGCCTGTTCATATCTTTTGTCCACTTTTTAATAGGGTTGTTTGCCTAATTTTTCCTTTCAATACTGGATGTTTGAGGCCTTTGTCAAATGCATAGCTTGCAAATATTTTTTTCCCATTCTGCGGGTTATCTCTTTGCTCTCTTAATGGTTTCTTTTGTTGTGCAAAAAAAATTTTCAGTTTGTTATGGTCCCATTTGTCAATAATAGCTTTTGTTGTATTGCTTTTGAGGAGATGACCATGGATTCATTGTCTACTCCAATGTCCAGGAGAGTGTTCCCTAAGTTTTATTCTAAGATTTTATAGTTTGAGGTTTCACATTTAAGTCTTTGATCAATTAATTTTAAGTTAATTTTTATATGTGGTGATAGGTAGAAGTCTAGTTTCATTCTTCTGCATGTGGTCAGCCAGTTTTCCCAAGCACAATTTGCTAAATATGGTTTCTTTTCCCATGATTGTTATTGATGGCTTTGTCAAAGATTAGTTGGTTGCGGGATCCTGGTTTTATTTGCAGGTTTTCTGTTCTGTTCCATTGGTTATGTGTCTATTCCTTTACCAATAGCATGCTGTCTTGGTTACCGCAGATTTTAAATAAAGTTTAAAGTTTAGAAATGCAATGCCTCCAGCTTTGTTCTTTTTGCTGAGGGCTGCTTTAACTGTTTGTGCTCTTTTTTTCCATATGAATTTCTGTATTGTCTTTTCTGGGTCTGTGAAAAATGATGTTGGCAATTTGATAGGATGAATTAAATCTGCAGATTGCCTTGGGTAGGGTAGACATCTTGACAGTATTGATTGTTCCAATCCATAAGCATGGGATACTTTTCCATTTGTTAATATCATCTTTGATTTCTTTGGACAGTGTTTAGTATTAATAACTGTACAGGTCTTTCACTTCTTTGGTTAGGTGGAAACCACGGTATTTCTTTTTTTGTGGATAATGTAAATGGAATTGTTTTTTATTAGGTTCTCAACCTACTTGTTGTTTCTATACAGAAATACAATTGTCTTTCAGGTGTTAATTTTGGATCTTGAGACTTTATTGAAGTCATTTATCAGTGTGAGGAAGTTTTTGACAGACTCTTTAAGGTTTTCTAGGTATGGAATTGTATCATCTGCAATGAAAGATAGTGTTTTATTTTTCTAGGGAAATATCTATGATTTCTTTCTCCTGCCTGGTTGCTCTGGTTAGAACTTCCAGTTCTATGGTGAATAAGAAGAGTGAGAGTGAGTATCTTTGTCTTTTTCCAGTTCTTAGAGGAAATGCTTCCAGCATCTACCCATTAAGCAAAATGTTGACTGCAAGTTTATTATAGATGGCTCATTATTTTGAGTAATATTCCTTCAATACCTAAGAGTTTTAGGGTTTTAAACAAGAAGGGATGCTGCATTTTATCAAGTGTTTTTGATGCATCTAATGAATAATCCTGTGATTCTTGTTTTTATATCTGTTAAGGCTGAATTGCAGTTATGGTCTTGTGAATGTTGAACCAGCCCTGCATACTGGGGATGAAGCCCACTTAGTCATGATGGATAATTCTTGAAATGTGTTGTTTAATGCAATTTGCTAGAATCTTATTGAGAATTTTTGCATCTATATTCATCAGGGAAATTGACCTGTAGTTTTCTTTCCTTGTTGGATCTTTGTCAATTTTAGGTATCAGGATGATGTTAACTTCATAGAATGAGCTAGGGGGAATTCCTTCCTTCTCAATTGCCTGGAATATTTTCAATAGGATTGGTATTAGCTCCTCCTTGTATGTCTTGTAAAATTTAGCTAATAAATGATCGACTTAATGCTTTTATTTCAAGAGGATATTTCTTTTTTATAGTAAAGAAGTTTGATACAATTCAGGATTAGGTATACAAGTGGTCATCATACAGGTAAAGTTTGGGCTTCTCTTTGGTTCCCACTTCACTTGGTTTGAAATCAAGTAAGTACCTTATTGATATTATGTGTCCACCCCTCCCTCCCCTGATAGTTTTCTGCACTGCCAATCCCTTTCTTATAGTATTATGATAAATGGTCAGGGTCTGCTTATGAGTGAGAACATGTCAGATATACAGTTGGCAAATAGTTTATCCATTCTGTGTACTGTCTCCTCGTTCTCTTGATGGTTTCTTTTCCTTTGCAGAAACTTTTCAGTTTGATGAGGTCCCACTTGTCTATCTTACCTCTTATGGCATGAACATTCGAGGTTTTGATTAGGAATAGGTTGCCTATTCCAATTTCCATAAGGGTGCTTCCTGTGTTTTCTAAGATTCTTATAGGTTGAGGTTTTATGTTTAGGTCTTTGACCTATTTGGTGTAATTTTTTGTGTATAATGATAGATAGGGATCCTGTTTCCATTTTCTGCATATGGTCAACCAGTTTTCCAGCACTGTTTACAGAACAGGTTATCCTCTCTCTAGTGGTCATTGGTGGAGGCTTTGTGCCAGATGAATAGGTTGACAAATTGAGGTCTTTCTTCTAGAATCTCTATCCTGTTCCATTGGTCTGTATATCTGTTCTTGTAGCAGTACCAGTCTGTTTTGATTATTGTAGCCTTATAGTAAAGTTTAAAGTCCGGAAATGTGATACCTCCTAGTTTGTTTATTTTGCTAAGAAGTGTTTTGGCTATTCATGGTCATTTATGTTTCCATATGCATATTTGAATTGTCTTTTCCAGGTCTGAAGAGAATGATTATGGTAATTTAACATATATTGCATTGAATTTGTAGATTGCTTTGGGTAAGATGGGTATCTTAACAATGTATGTAGATTCTTCCAATCCATGAGCTGAATATTTTTCCATTTATTTGTGTCTTCTTTGATTTCTTTGAGCATTGTTTTATAGTTTTTGTTGTAAAGGTCTTTCACTTCTCTGGTTAGGAAGATGCTGAGATATTTAAATTTTTTATGGCTATTGTGAATGCAATTGTGATTTTTATTTGGTTCTCTGCCTGTTTGTTGTTGGTGTATGAGAATGTGACTGCCTTTGGCATGTTTATTTTGTATCCTAAGAATTTGCCAAAGTACTTTATCAGTGCAAGGAGGTTTTTGACAGATTCTCTTGGGATTTTGAGTTATAGGACTATATCAACAGCAAAGAAGGATAATTTATTTTCCTATTGATACCTCTGATTTCCTTCTCTTGCCTGATTGCTATAGCTTGTACTTCCAATGCTATGTTGAAAAGGAGGGCTGAGAGTGGGCAACTTTGTCTTCTTCTGGTTTTCAAAGGAAATGTTTCCAATTTCTGTCCATTCAGCAGTATGTTGGCTGTGGGTAAATCATAGATGGTTCTTACTATTGTGAGATGTGTTCCCTCTATACCTAGATGTTTAAGTGTTTTTATCAAAAAAGGATGTTGGATTTTATCAAAAGTTTTTTTTCTGCATCTACTGATATAATCATGTGGCTCTTGTTTTTACATCTGTTGGTGTTTTTAATTACATTCGTGGTCTTGCAGATGCTGAACCAGCCCTGAATCCCAGAGATGGAGCCTACTTGATCATAGTGGATGATTTTTGAAATGTGTTGTTAGATCTGATTTGCTTGTTCAGAAATTTGCCTCTATGTTCAACAGGAATATTAGACTGTTGTTCCCTTTTTCTTTGTTGGATCTTTACCTGGTTTGAGTATCAATGTGATGTTAGCTTCATAAAATGGTTTGGAAAGAGTTCCATCTTTCTTGATTGCCTGGAGCACTTTCAGTAGAATTGATATCAGCTCCTCCTTGTATATTTTGTAGAATTTTGCTAGAAAGTCATCTGGTTTAGGGATTTTTTGGTAAGTAGTTTTCTTATGATGGAGTTAATTTTCTGTGTTGTTATTAATCTATTTAGGGTCTCAATTTCTTCTTGTTTCAACCTTGGGAGGTTATGTGATGTCAGAAAGTCTTCCATTACATTTAGGTTTTTGAGTTTGTTTTCAATATAGGTGTGCATAGTAATCACTGATAATCTTTTGTATTTCTTTGGGGTCAGTTTTGACTTGATCTTTTTAAAAATTGTGTTTATTTGGACTCTTTCTCTATTTCTTGGTCATTATGACTAGGAGTCTATCAATCTTGTTTATCCTTTCCAAAAACCAACTTTTTGCTTTATTGATTTTTTTCCTATGGTTTTGTTTGTCTTCTATGTCCATATATGGGGTTTTGCTTTGGTGATCTGGATTCTTCTGCTGAAGTTAGGGTTTTGGTGGTCTTTCCTTTTTAGTTTCCTTAGGTGATTTGTTAGGTTGATTTGTTATGTTGTTACTTTGTGATCTATTTTCTTGTTGTGTGTTTGTAAAGATATAAATTTCCTCTTAGTACTCTTTTCATGGCATCTCAGAACTTTTGGTGAGATGTTTCTTCATTTTTGTTTGTTTATAGGAATCTTTTAATCTCTGTTTTTATTTCTGAGTTGACCCAGGAGTTCAGCATCATGCTGTTTAGTGCCCATGTCTTTGCAGGTTTGGGAGAAATTTTGTTGCTGATGATATTTATTTTTATTCCACTGTGGTCTGAGATGGTACATGGCAGCATTTTTATCTTATGTCTTAGGATATGATTGATCTTGGAGTACATTCCATGTGATGATAAGTAGAATATACATCATGTGGTTGTTGGGTGGACTGTTCTATAGGTATTCAATAAGTCCATTTGGCCAAGTGTCAAGTTGAGGTTTTGTATTGCTTTGTTGATTTTTTGCCTTGGTGATCTATCTATGGTTGTTAGTGGAGTATTTAAGCTACTATCACCAGCTATGATAGTGTTAGAGTCAATACCTTTTTAAAAAATTTACTTAGTAGTTGCTTTATAAATACTGGCACTCCTGTGTTGGATGCATATACATTTTGGATGGATATTTCTTGTTGATGGTTTGAACCTTTTATCACTATGAAGTGTCCTGTATCTTTTAAAATTTTTAATCACTTAAAGCTTTTTTTTTTTCTTCTGGCATTGCAATCATTACTTCTGCCTTCTTTTGTGATCCGTTCATCTGAAAATTTGCTTTCCATCCTCTAACTTTGAGTCTGTGAGCTTCCTTTTTGGTGAGATGAGTTTTCTGGAGGCAGCAAATTGTTAGGTCTTTTTTTTTAATCCAACTTGCCATTCTATGTCTTTTCAGTGGTGTATTTAGTTTATTCGTGCTCAGATTAATTATTGAAATGTGTGAGTTTATTCCTGTCACAAGTCTCTTATAATGCTGTTTTGTTTTCTTTTAGCTTTTATGTCAATATGTGTGTGTTTTCATTTCTGCTGGTGTGCTTTGTGTTCTGTTATTTCTGTTTGTGGTCTTGTGAAGTATATGGTCTTTGTTTTGTTTTGTTTTGTTTCTTTTGTACACAGCACTTTTTTAAGTGTCTCCTTTAGCGCTAGTCTGGAAGCAGCATATTCTCTTAGGTACTGGATGTCTGGGAAGGGTATTAATTCTTTATCACTGATGAAGTTAAACTTGGCTAAGCAGGAGATTCTTGGTTGAAATGGTTTATCTTTGAGAACATTAAAAATTGAGGTACAATCTCTTCTGGCCTAGTGTTTCTGTTGGATAAGTCTATAGCAATTCTGATTGATCTCTCCTGGTAGGTAGTCTGACCTTTTTTCCTTTCTGCCTTTAAGATTTTTTTCTTTTATACCTACTTTGTGTAGGGAAATTACTATGTATCTAGTGGTTGGTCTTCTCATAAGATGTCTTGTAGGGATTTCCTAAATCTCTGTTGCTTGTATAGTTGTCTCTCTGGTCAGATGAGGAAAGTTTCTTTGAATGACTGCATGGCATGTTTGTTCCAAGTTGTTTTCCATTTCTTTTTCTACTTCTGGTATTCTGATCAGACATAGGTTTGGTTTCTTGATAAAAGTGCACATCTCTTGGAGAATTTCTCCTTTCTTCTCATTTTTAAAACTTTTCTTTATATTTTTAAAAAATTGGGTTAATTCCACATTTTGGTCTTCCAGCTCTGAGATTCTTCCTTCTGCTTGATCAATTCTGCTTTCCATGTTTGTCAGTGTGTTTTTATTTTTTGGATGGAGTTCTTCATTTCTGTTATTTCCAAATACTCTTTCTTGAGTCTGTCCAATTCTGATGCAGTTTTAGCCCTTGCATTTCTTGATTTTTATTCATTCTATCCAACAATTCCCTGATCTTTGTAAATACTTTCTGGGTGCTGTTGTTCTCAAAGAATATCATTGTTTGTGCTCCACTAGCTATTCTTTCAGGCACTGACTCTAAGTTAGTGCTCTGAAGGTTACCAGTAATTTTTCATTGATTTTTTTCTTCATTTTTAGCAGTTCTGTTATCTTTCTCTTTAATTCCATTGCTCAGTGGGAAGTGGAGAAACCATCACTTCTGATATTTGCTCTACCTTCTGTCTTTCCCTGAGCTGGGGCTCCAAGCTTGCTCAACTATGAAATAGGTCTGGAGATGGGGCATTATGCTATCATTTTACAATTTGAGCACTTACTAATGTGTGGGGAGGTGGCTTCAAGGATTCATAACCTACTGATGGGTCACGATGCTTGCTATCTGGTGAATGAGCCAGCTGGGACTCACTCTCCATCTCCACACAATATAACCTTACAATGGGTTTGCTTGTGTAGTTCCTGAATCCAAGACAGGGAAAAGAGGGAAGAAAGAGGAAAAAAAAGGAAAGAAGAAAAAAGAGAGAAAGAAAACATGTGGAAATAACAAAGAAAGAGAAATATAAGAAGGAGAGATAAGAGATAACCAAGAACAAACAACCAAACAAAGCAAACAAATGAGAAAAACAAATGAACAAACCAAAACCCCCAAAAAACACGGATAGGGAGTTCTCAGCTTTAGTATATCTCTTTACAGGGAGAGCTACCTCTTGTTTTGGGTTCTCCAACTGCAGGCCTGTCACTACAGGTTCCCTCTTCACTCCTGAAACTTAAGATGCTAGAATCTTCATCCTCTGCTGCCTGCAATTGATGGCTGGTTCATGTCCATGAGGGGAATTGGGTAGGTGGGATAACTTGACTCAGCATTTCCTGGGCTCTCTCCTCCTTCCTTCCTCTCCAAGCATGGTCACAGCTCCCAGAGCATCCAGTTCACTGTGAGGGTATGGGGCCTCTGGCCTCAGTCTTGCCCTCCCAATGCCTTTTGCTAATTGCCAGAGGTGAGAGGAAGTCAGCTTGGCACTCACTAGTCTTTTTCTCAGTCAGATCTACTGTGTCTGTCTGTCACCCAGCAGCTGGCTCAGGGAAGGGGGTGGGTTGTCTGAGGCTCTGCATTGGCCGTTACCCACCAGAGCTTGTGCACTGGGAACAGTGCTCTCTGAGGTTATCAAGAGCAGCCCCAAAGCAATGCAGAGGTCACCCTATGGTCTCAAGATGCATGTCTGTTGTTCTGCAGAGGTTGCCCTGGAGCATTAATATGCTCAAGCTTTAGAGTAGCTATTCAGATTCTCTACTGGTTGCTGTACCTGTCACAAATGGGGTCAGGTGAAATAGCTTCCTCCCTAGCAATAACACAGTCTCCAGATCTCATGTCCCAGTGGCAGGGCCCTGCAGCCTAGCCTGGCATTGGAGGCAGTGGCAGTGAGTTCAGGTTCAGGGTGGCCTCTCCCCACTTCTTCCAAGGAACTCTGCCTCTGGCTCACTTGCTACACTCCCTTCACAACCCTCACTGCCGGTATTTGTCCTGGTGCCACTGTGGTCAAAACTGTAATCATTTCAGCAGCTTCTTGCCAGGAGAAGCTCTTCTGATTTTAGAAAATGGAGCTCAGTTTCTGCACTCTGAGAAGTGCTAGGGTCCAAGCAGAGAATCTGCAGTACCAGCAGCTTCACCAGAGGAGCCGTGCCCACTTGCTCCCAAGTCCCCATTCAGTCAGCCTCTCACACACCCACTTACACACAGGCATGCATGCAGAATCATCCATAGATTTACTCACACTCACAAGGACTCATGGAGTCTGGCTACACCACAAACTTCTCCCAAGGATATTTCTTTTTTGGATTATTATTGGTGTGTTTGGGGTTTCGATTTCTTACTGTTTCAACCTCAGCAGGTTATATGATGCCTGAAATTACAATTCCTCCATTTCCTCTGCCATTGTATTTTACATAGTTGATCCTCAATAATTATTGATATGATTTAATAATTTAAACAATTCTTTAGTAATATACCACACAGATATTTGTAATACAGATATTTGTAATAATCTCTGATAATATTTTGAATTTCTTTGGAGCCAGTTATGACTTTGTCTTTTTTGTTTATAATTGTGTTTATTAAGACTGTCCTCTCTCTTTATTTTATTTATTTATTTTTTAGTCAGTCTGGTCAGGATCTGTCAATTTTATGTATCGTTTCAAAGAACCGGCTTTTTGTCTTGTTGATTCTTTCTTTTTTTGCTACAAATTTCCTGTAATTGTGACTTTATTTTAGTAATTTTAATTTTTCTACTAAATTTGGGAATTAATTGCTCTTGCCTTTTCAACTTTCTTAGGTGTGACATTAGGCTGTTTACTTGAGATTCGTCTATTTTCTTGATATATGCATATAATGTTATAAACTTCCCCTCTCAGCATCATTTTCATGCTGTGTCCTTGTTTTCATAAATCTTTTAAATTTCTGTCTTGATTTTTGTCTTAATCCAAAAATCATTCAGACACATGATGTTTAATTTCTTTGTATTTGTGTGTATTTTGGGGATTCCTATGGGTGATGATATTTATTGTTATTCCACCCAAAAATGCTTGGTATGATTTCTACCTTCTGAAATGTGTTCACTTTTGATTTATGCCCCCAAATGTGATCATTTTGAAATATGTTCTCTTTGCTGATGAGTAGAATGTATACTCTGTAACTGTTGAGTTAAGTGCTCTACAGATGTCTGCTAGGTCTAATTGCTCAAGTATTGAGTAAGGTTCTGGGTTTCCTTCTTTTCTTTTCTTTTTCTTTCTTTCTGTTTTTTTTTTTTTTTTTTTTTTTGCCTTGATGGTCTGTCTAGCACTGTTAGTGGGGTAGCAAAGTCTTCAGTTATGATTGTATGGATTTCTATGTACCCTCTTAATTTAAGTAGCAATTGTGTTATAAATCTGGGACTTTGATTATTTTAAAATTGAATTGATAGACTTGAGTTGTGGGTTTTTTTCTAATTTAACATGCTCTGAATTCAAGTCCCTTATGAAATATATTATTTTCTTGTATTTTCTTCTATTTTGGAGGTTGTCTTTCACTTTTGTGATGGTATTGCCTGCTGCCAGAAGTTTTAAATTTTAGTGTAGTCCAATACTTCTCGTTTTTTTTGATATGCACTTTTGATGTCATATCTAAGAAATCTTTACCTAACTCAATATTATGAAAATTTTCCTCTATGTTCTCTTCAAAGGTGTTATACAAACATTATTATATTTAATTCTATAATCCATTTTCATTTAATTTGAGTGTATGGTTGAGGTATGGTCCAACCTTATTCTTTTACATGCAAATAGGTCATTTTCCCAGTAGTATTTGTTGAAAAGATTATTTTCTATTGAATTTTTCCAGTTTCTCCCTAATTATTCCCTTGGGAAATTGTTTGAGTTCTTGGAGGAGAAGTCTATGAGAACTCTACATGGCTGCAGGTCCTGAGAGCATAACACTTTTGCACTAGTCCATATTTAGCTACTAGCTATTTCTAAAAATGTATTGTTTTATTTTCCTGCTAACTTTTGTGACACCCAGTAGCATTCATCTCAGGCAAGCAAATGATGGAGTCTTATTTTTCACTGAAGATGGCTGTCTTTCTCTAGAATTTGTGACAGTTATTTGCCCTGAAACTGCAGTTTCTTTTTTAAAATTATTATTATTATAAAAATGTGGAGTACAATTCAGGTTAGGTATACAAACAGTGATTATGCAGGTACCCTTGTTGATGAAGTATGACCCTCCCTCCTCTAGCAGTTTCCCTCAACTGCCAATCCCACCCCTCTCCCCTGACAGTTTCTCACTACTGCCATTACTGCCATTCTCTTTCTTACAGTATTATAATTATTCAAGGTCTGCTTATAAGTGAGAACATATGGTATTCTGTTCTTTGTTTCTGTGATAGATCACTGAGTATGATTGACTCCAAATCCATCGAAATTGCTGTGAAGTCCGTATGTTCGTCTTTCTTTATGGCTGCATAATCTTCCATTGTGTATACTTACCACTTTTTAAATTCAATCCAGCTTCCATTGGCAACATGGTTGGTTCCATGTTTTTGCTATTGTGAATAGAGCTGCAACACACATACATGTGCAGGTATCTTTGTAGAATAATTTGAGTTCCTCTGGGTATATTCCCAAGAGGGAATTGATGGGTCATAAGGAAGGTCAATTTCTAGTTCTTTCAGAAATCACCACACTGTCTTCCAGAGAGGTTGCACTACTTTGCATTGAAACTGCAGTTTCTTACTAGGTTCAGGAAACATCATTAGGTTACTGCCTGTACATTTTTGTTGCATAAACAGATGCAATATCTTTCCAGCTCTCTATATCGCCCAGCTGAAGAAATCCATAGACTTTTACACCTTTTAAGTATAAAATCATTTGCTTATGTTTCCTTTATTACAGTTTACTCATTTTTAAGTTCATGCCATATTGATAGTTTTTATATCATAGTATTATTTATTCATGTAATTTTATTATCACAGAACATGAAAAGTTATTTAAATAATGATGAACTATTTTTCATGTTGATTGTGCTAGTATTTGAATGCACTATTTAACATTATGCATTTAAAAGAAGAGCAAAAATTATTGGGCCTACTGAGTACCTTTTTTACTATATTACTAAAGCATTTTAAAATTTATCAAATCATATCAATATTTATTGAGGAGCAACTCTGTTGGAGGGAGTTGGATGCAAAATTTGTTCTGTTATAGTTCATACCTTCAAAAAATAAATATTTTCGGGGAATAAAACAAAAACATAGATATGACTATCAAAAATAATTGATAATCAAACAATATTAAAAAGTCACAAGATGGTCTGTAAACAATTGTCATGTAAATAGTACAGTCAGTGGATGCTGTAAATTTAGAAGACTAAACAATTGCTTGAGACTAGAGGGAATGTTATTATGAAATTTTACGAAAAGTAAAGTTCTCAGTTTTTTTAATGTTAAAACTTATCCCAGAAAAACAAAGTGAAAACAGGTGAAGGAATAGAAATAAAATAGAGGTAGAAAAGCACAAGATTCATTAGATACCAAGAAGATTAATTTATTTAGAGCAATATATTTATTTCAAAATAAATAACATGTACACTTTTAGAATAAATCTTATCAAATTGTCATTTAGTTGCTATGTTAAACTGTTCACATTAAAAAGAATTGGTATTTTTTTTAATGGCTTTAAAATTTTTGTTTAGTATTTGACTCTTTTTTTCCATACAAATGTAACTTGGAACTCTGGTATATGAGGCATAATATAATAATAGCATTATTTAGACAGTTTGGTGGGAAATATTTTGTTTCTTTTTTTTGAGTTGGAGTCTCACTCTGTCGCCCAGACTGGAGTGCAGTGGCTGCTTCTGGCCACTGCATCCTCGACCTGCTGGGCTCCAGCGATCCTTCCGCCTCAGCCTTCCGAGTAGCCGGAATTACAGGCGCACGCTACCACGCCCGGCTGATTTTTTGATTTATTGTAGAGATGAGGTCTTGCTGCCCAGGCGGGTCTCTAACCCGCGGGCTCAGGCAATCCACTCACCTCAGCCTCTCAAAGCCGCGGGATTACAGGCTGAGCCACCGAACCCGGCTATATTTTGTTTCTTAATGAATTTTTGTAAAGCAAACAGGGAGGTCTGGAGTTCCACTGAACAGCGTAAAAAACTACTGTTTTACAGAAATAGCTGGAGAGAATATTTATAATTTATTTTCCTGCAGAAAATTCCAAGGAATGATGTAGCTGTACATAGTAGGAAATGTGTACAAACAGATAAATTAAGGCTTGATAGTGGATAATGGCAAATGTAGTTCTATAGATAATGGAAAAATATTGAAAGGTTATGAGAAGCCTATGATTAAATCAATATTTTAGGAATATTAAGAATATTATGAGCTTTACAATATGTCAATATAATTGAACAGTAATTTGACAAAAAACTATGGGTTGTTTGGCTTCTTATTTATTGTATGTTTTATTTATATAATATGTTTCAGAATGAATACTTGGTTTCAATGTACTTTATTTAGTACAAAATATCTGAGAGAGACTGCAGAAATACAGAGATAAACCCAATATAACAGATACTATGCTTTCACATAATGATACAAAAACACATATGTAGACCATTATAAGATCATATTCCAAGACATTTAATAGCATTCAATGTTGTTTTCTAATTTGAAATTCATTTTTTGTGAAAATGTTGCATTAATAGATTATTATTTTGACTTGCTGAACTTTTGCCAAGTCAGATATTATGGGAACAAAAAAAAGATATATTAGCTTTATTTTATTTTAAATCATTTACTATTAAGTATGAGTTATTCAATTTAACATCCAACAAATATTGATATATTTATTACATAAAATAACATAGCAGTGGTTAATTAAAATATTATTTTCAAAATCAAAGAAAAGCAATGTAGGACTTATCATTATACTGCCATATAGCCTTTGAGAAATATAAATTTGCTGTATGTATTAAAATAAACTCAGAGATTTTGCAGAAGATGTTATTTAAGTGTATTTTATAGCACATTTTAATGAACTCTTTCAGGTTATACTATTAAAAAAATAAATTGACAACATGGTACTGGTACAGAAATAGACACATAAACAAAGGGAACAGAAGGAGGATTTGAGAATAAAACCATGGAACTTCAACCAACTCATCTTTGACAAAGCTAACACAAACAAACCCTGGGATAAGGAAACCATATTTAGCAAATGGTGCTGGAAAAATTGACTGACCACATACAGAAGAATGAAACCGGACCTCTACTTATCACCATACACAAAAATAATCTCAAAATACATCAAGAAATCGCCATACTGTCTTCCAAAGAGGTTGCACTAGTTTGCATTCCCACCAGCAATGTAAAAGCGTTCCTTTGCATTCCCACCAGCAATGTAAAAGCGTTCCTTTTTCTCCACATCCTTGCCAGCATCTGTTGTTTTTTGTTTTATTAATGATGGCCATTCTTACTGGGTTTAGGTGGTATCTCAATGTGGTTTTGATTTGTATTTCTCTGATGATGAGTGAAACTGAACATTTTATCATGTGTCTGTTAGCTGCCCATATATCTTCTTCTGAGAAATGTCTATTCATGTCTTTTGCCCACTTTTTAAAGGGGCTGTTTGTTTTTTTTCCTTCTGATGCATTTGAGTTCCTTATAGATCCTGAATGTTAGGCTTTTGTCAGATATACAGTTAGCAAATATTTTTTCCATTCTATGGGCTGTCTTCCTGCTCTCTTAATGGTTTCTTTTGCTTTGCAGAAGCTCATTAGTTTGATGAGGTCTCACTTGTCTATCGTATTTCTTAAGGTATTGGCCTGAGCTAGAAATTGACCTTCCATATGACCCAGCAATTCCCCCATTGGGAATATACCCGGAGGAACTCAAATCATTCTACAAAAAAGATACCTGCACATGTATGTTTGTTGCAGCTCTATTCACAATAGCAAAAACATGGAACCAACCATGTTGCTCATCGAAGCTAGACTGGGTAAAGAAAATGTGGTGCATATACACAATGGAATATAATGCAGCCATAATGAAGGACAAATATATGGACTTCACAGAAACTTGGATGGATTTGGAGTTGATCATACTCAGTGATCTATCACAGAAACAAAGAACAGAGCACCTTATTGTCTCACTCATAAGCAGACCTTGAACAATTATAATACTAGAAGAAAGTGTTTGGCAGTAATGGGAAACTGTGAGGGGAGGGGGCTGGGATTGGCACTTGAGTGAAATTGCTAGGGGAGGAAGGGAGAGGCACACCTCATCAACAAGGGTGCCTGCATAATCAATGTTTGTATACCTAACCCTGAATTGTACTCCACATCTTTGTAATAATAATAATAATAATAATAATAATAATAATAATAATAATAAAATGCCTCAAGGACTTAAATGCGAAATCTCAAAATTGAAGAATCTTAGAAGAAAACTTAGGAAACACCTTACTGGACATTAGATTAGGCAATGAATTCTTAGCCAATTCCTCCAAAGCAAACACAAAAGAAGCTAAGAGCAACAAGTGAGACCTAATTAAACTGAAAGATTTTTGAACAGCAGAAGAAACCAAGAGAGTAAAAAGAAATCTCATAGAATGGGGGGAAAATATTTACAAGGTATGCATTTGACAAAGGCCTAAAATCCAGAATCTACAAGGATCTCAAATAAATTGAAAGGAAAAAAAGAAAAGCCCTATTAAATAGTGAGCAAAAGACATGAACAGACACTTCCCAAAGAAAGATATTCAAACAGACAGTAAACATATGAAAAAATGCTCACCCTCACTAATCATCAGAGAATGCAAATCAAAACTACAATGAGATACCACTTAACACCAGTAAGGATGAATGTCATTAAAAAGTCAAAAAAACCACAGGTGTTGGCATGGTTGTACAGAAAAGTGATTCCTTCTACATTGTTGGTGGGAATTTAAACTAGTTCAACTTTTGTAGAAAGCTGAGTGGCACTTTCTGAAAGAACTAAAAGTTGAACTTCCATATGATCTAGCAATCCCATTTCTGTGAATGTGCCCAGAGGAATGTAAATTGCTCCACCAAAAAGACACCTGCATATGTATGTTAACTGCAGCACTATTCACAATAGCAAAAACATGGAACCAATTCAGATGCCCATCAAAGTGGACTGAATAAAGAAAACATGGTACATATACACAATGGAATATTATGCAGGCATAAAGAAAAAAAAAGTCCTCTGTAGCAACCTAAATACAAATGGAGACCATCATACTAAATGAACTGTCACAGAAACAAAAAACTGAATAACACATTTTCTCACCACAAGGGGGTCCCGATCACTGGTCACATGAGCAAAAAGGTGGACACTATTAAAGAAGAGAAGGAGGGAGGAGATATAAGGACATACAATACACTGGATACCAGGTCAGCTATCAGGGGAGAGGCTGCTAGAAACCCAAACCTCATCTGCATGCAATTATTTATGCAGTAAATTCTCACAGTTACCTCACAACTCTAAAATAAAATATGATATTTTTAAAAAGTGAATTCTAAAAATTAGAAAAAATTATATTAAGAAAAATTAATATTACTTTTTGTTGCTTTTTTTGAGAAAAACTAAAAGTAATAAAAAAATCTTTGCTTATTTATTTTAGAAAGCAGAGGTTTGGATATGAACTAATGGGGATTTTTATAAAAATTGTTTTTGCTCATTTTGAAGCAATAAAAAAATGAGAGTCTACACTTTAAAAAAAGATTACATCAGTTTCTTAGTTATTTTACAAGGACTAACAATTAAGCTTGCGAACTCATCCTAGAAAAAGTGCTGCATACCTCATTGCTGAATATCACTACAGTCACCTTTGATGTACTCCCCTTGGGAAGCTATGCACTGATGTCAGTGCCTAGTCCACCCCTCAAAGCAATTTTGGAACTCTTTTTCTGGAATGGCCAACAGAGCTGTCATCACATTTGTCTTGATGTCCTGAATGTCATCGAAATGTCTTCTTTCCAATATTTCTTTTCTTTTTGAGTAAAGAAAAAAGTCATTGGGGGCCAGACCAGTTGAGTAGAGAGGGTGTTCCAATACAGTTATTTGTTTACTGGCTAAAATCTCTGTGAGCTGGTGCATTGTCATAATGCAAGAGATCCTTCAGGACCATTTTTGCACACACCTTTCTCATGCCAAGATTTTCAGTTAAGATTTTTCTGCTTCTCTATCAATGTTGATTAGGTCTGCTATGCTTCTCACAGTCAGCCAATAATTTTGATGCACAATTTGAAGAATGCTTGTAATGTTTTCATCAGTTCTGCTCATTACTGGCCATCCTGACCTCCCTTTATCAGTGATTCATTCTCTCACCTCAGAAAAATGCTTAATTCATCTGTACATTGTTGTTTTCTTCATGGCATTATCCCCATAAATTTGGACTAATCCCTGATTTCACTTTTACTCTTGCCAAGTTGAACGATAAATTTAATGTTTTTTTGTTGCTCTAAATCAAACTGTGACATTCTCGCAACAACAGCTCTGATAACCGTTCCAGAAAAAAGAGTTTCAAAATTGCTTTGTTGGGTAAGCTAGATGTTGGGGTTGTTGTGTAGCTTCCCAAGGGGAGTACTTCAAAGGTGATCATACTGATATTCAGCAATGAGGTATGTAGCACTTTTTCTAGATTGAGTTAGCCAACTTATTGTCCTCATTGTCAGGCCATTTTCTGTGCTCCTGTTTCTTTATGGGCATGGGCTGCTTTGTCCTGAAGCTTCATTTTGGCGATTTTAAGTGAAGTATCTTAGAGAAAAGGCATAAAAAATATTTCAATATAAGGACTGAAGGTCTTTGTTGGGCATGCTTTTTCAAAGAATTTTATCTAAAATTATTTTACCAGTGACAATATTTTGAAATATTTAACAAATATAGAAATATATTCTTATGGGGGGGCCATTTATGGGGGCCAGCCCCTGCAGAGAGATTTAGAGGGTCCCTGGAAGGTGGGGCAGCATCGGTGGTTATTCTGGAGAAATAAAGAGAAAGAAAGAGAAAGGGGGAAAAAGAAAGAGACTGGAATCTGGTTAGTGCAGAAGCCGATTCTGTAGTAGGGATAGATATTAAAAGAAAGAAAGATGGAGGGATACATATAAAGAGGAAGAAAGATAAAGAAAGAAACTGGACAACTGTTCAGTGAAATGAGCAGAAGTCATTTATTGGGACCAACCGTGAGTCTTTTATCCCAAATTTTCACATGTTAAATCACAAGACTTTCACGTGAACACAAGGCCAGGTGGATGAGGCGCATCCCCCTCACCCAACAGGTGTTTCCTTAAGCATGAGGAAGGACAATCCCAATTAAATCACAAGACTTTCACATGAACACAAAGCCAGGTAGGTGAGGGGCATCCCCCACCCACCAGGTATTTTCCCAAGCATGAGGAAGGACAATCCCAAAATTATCTTACTGTTCCTCATGCTTGGTTTATATTCCTCAAAAGCAATATAGCAATTCTAACATCATAAAATCCTAATAATCAATAACTTCTAAAACTTATGCATACCCAACACCTAATGACTGACTAAAATCCTAATACCTTTCTATTCTGTGTTAACTTTACCTGTATTATAAAAAGCTCTTAATTATAGCTCAGATCAGTTCCTAAAGAATGTGGCCCAGTCCAAAGATCATGCTGGACCATTTCCAGGAACAATTGATTATGATCTCTTAACAAAATGGCTATTCTAAAATCCTATGTATCTATCTTAATTTCTATAAAAGTTTCTAATTCCTAATCCTAACATATAAAACTGATCATCAGTAATAAAGCTTCTAAAATAAAACCCAAATACAAACTGTAAATGTACTAAGGTCAAAACCACAATTAATAGAAAGTGGGAACAATTAAATTTCTAAAGTTAGCTGTATTCTTGTAAAACCTTAAAGTATCATGTTTGATCATGCTTGAACTAACATAATTCCCTGATGTAGAGTAACCTATTCTATAATACTTTCTATGAATAAAATAAATTCAGTTTCTATTATAAGTAGAAAAAAACTTGCACCAATTGTAACTAAAGAACCGGTTTAAAAGAATGCAGCCCAGCCCAAAGTGGATGCTGGGCCCTTAGGAATGTGGCCCAGTCCAAAGTTCATGCTGGGCCATTTCTGGTAACCCTAGATAATCATCTATACCATCTAAAGCTGGAAACAGCTCTCTAAACGTTTGTACTAATTCTACAAATATACTTTTAAATCTTATAAAGAAGCTTGTATCATGTATAAGGCTCCCAAATGTGATCTGAGTTTGAATTATGTTAAGTTTAAAGCTGAAACCGCAGTCTATGAGAAACGGGAACAAAGGATCCCTAGAGTCAGCCATGCCTGTCATATTCTCATAACTTCATGCTTAGATCATCGAAGTCCCTGGTAGTGGGTAATGCCAAACAACAAAGAAAGGAGGAGGGAATGGGCCTTCAGCACCTGAACACAACCTGGTGGTCTCAGGGTCCGCAGCCCACCTGGATCACTAATGCTCAGGCAGGCCTCCATGGCTGGCTCCCAACATATTCTGTCACCAATTTTGCCTATAAATGTTATTTTTGATTCAATAGTGTTGTTTCTTAATTGGTACAACTTCCTTTATTTTCAGAGCAATGAAAACATACACATTTTCATTTGTAAAATAATCCTTCATTATAATAAACCTAAGTTACATCCTTACAAATAACTTTGACAAATATACTTCACTATAAACCTGTAATTGCCTAATGGTGTGCAATTCAGAGAATTTTGTGCCATTCCTTTTGATATTGTAATGGTCTGTCTTCTTTTGTTCAACAGGAGTAAGGAAAATGGGTGTTTGAAATTGAAGCTCTCATTACACTTTACTAAGGAGACAATACTGTATTTGTTACAATCTTGATAGGACTAGTGAAAAAAATATGGGACTTGGTTATTATTACCTTTCAGTTCAGCAACATGTAATAATATGTTTAATGTAAATTTAGAAATATTGTAGTTACATCTTCAAGGTCACAAAAATTAGTACATTACTTTTGGTCTGCACTAATTAGCTATTCACATTTAGTCATGCTGCTGACAATTTTGTGTTCTATGTTTTTCCAATGTAAAATTAAAGAACATCTCAAGTTATGATCCCTTTATAAAATTATATGATCTGTGGTAAACAATTATAGGTTCAAATTTAAACTGAAAAAAATGGAATTTTTTCTTTTCACTTTCAAAAATATTTAACACATGGAGTTGTTTGCCATCAATTTATAGGCTTTTAATTTGCAAAGCAAGTCATAGAAATGTTGTCTCTCCTCATATGTCTTTGCTGAATTTTAGTGGTGTAACAAAATGTTGCATTAGTTTGTGAATTTCAGTACTCATCAAGCCTTTTTCTATGCAAGTATGAGGAATGGCTAACATTAGTACAATAAGTAGTCCTATATAATTTTTATATTAAAATTCTTGTTTATTGAAATAGTATATTTTGAAATACTGATTCAAACACAGGAAGAAAAAGACTAAAATACATATACATTCTTTGGATAAAATTAAACTTTGAGCATGTTTAACTGCTAATAATAATAGTCTAAATACAGTTTGGCTTTCTCTATAGGTGACTTATTTCAGTTATGGGGAAAAATTGTTATATTTATGTTAAAACTCAATTGAAAACACAGAGGGTCTTTTGCTTTTTCCCCAAATTGATCCCTAGTTGTTTTGTTTTTTTATAAATATAATTCTTCAAAATTTATCATTCACCTCCTTGATTAAGACTGTTCATAAGTATTTTATACTCTTTGATGCTATTGTAAATGAAATTGTTTTCTTAACTTTTTTTGAACAGTTTATTGTTAGTATATAGAAACATGACTGATTTTTGTACATTGCTTTTATATAGCACAATTTTACTGAATATGTTCACTACTTCTAACAGGTTTTTGGTAAAGCCTTTAGGATTTTCTATATACAAAATCTACAAAAAGACTTTTTTTTTTCTTTCCAGTTTGGATGCCTTTTATTTCTTTGTTTTGTTTAATCACTCTGGCTAGGATTTTCAGTACTATGGTGAATAGAAATGGTGAAAGTGGGCTGTTTTGTTTTGTTTCTATTCTCAGAGTGAATGCATTGAGTATTTCGCAACTGAATATGACTCTAGCTGTGAATTTGCTATATATGACCTGTATTCTGTTTAGAAGCATTTCTTTCATACTTAATTGCAGGGAACTTTTCTCATGAAAGTATGTTCAATTATATCAAATGATTTTTCTGCACCTTTTGAAATGATTATATGGTTTTTATCCTTCATTCTGTTAATATAGTATGTCACATTAATTGATTTGCTGATGTCGAATTATACTTACATCCAAGAGATAAACAACTTGATCGTGGTGCATGAATCTTTTTAATGTGTTGAGTTTGATTTGTTAGAATTTGTTGAGAACTTTTGCATCTATGTATATCAGGGATGTTAGCCTGTAATTTACTTACAGAGTCTTTGTCTGGCTTTGGTGTCAGAGTAATGCTGGACTCCTATTATAAGTTTGGGAACGTTCCCTCCTCTTCAATTTTCTGGAAGAGTTTGAGAAGGACTGAAATTAATTCTTATTTAAATGATTGATAGAATTCAACAATGATGCCATCTGATTCTATACATTGTAAATAAGTTTGATTACCAATTCAATATCCTGATGCATTACTGATCTGCTTGGATGTTCAGTTCCTCCATGATTCGCTCTTGGTAGGTTGTATGCTTCTAAGAAATTATCCATTTCTTTAAAATTACCTAATTTGTTGACATAAAATGTTCATAGTAATCTCCTATAGCACTTTGTATTTCTATTGTATTAGTTGCAATGCCTTCACTTTTCAAATCTGGTTTTATTTATGTAAGTCTTCTTTCATTTTTTGTAGTTAAACATTTTCTATAGGTTTGTTAACTTTATCTTTTTGAAAAATTAGGCCAGGCTCGGTGGCTTAGTCTGTAATCCCAGCACTTTGGGAGGCCAAGGCAAGTGGATTGCCTGAGCCCGTGGGTTCGAGACCCACTTAGGCAACTTGGCAAGACCTTGTCTCTACAATAAATCAAAAATTAGCTGGATATGGTAGTGCGCACCTACAGTTCTGGCTACTTGGAAGGCTGAGGCAGAAGGATTACCAGAGCCCAGCAGGTTGAGGCTGCAGTAGCTGGGAGTGTGCCACTGCACTCATCTGGGCAACAGAGCAAGACTTCAACTCAAATAAAAAAAGAGAAAAGAGAAGAAAAGAAAAGAAAAGTTAACTTTGAGTTTCATTCATGATTTTTGTGTTCTTTTGTCTCTATTTCATTTGGTTTTGCTCTCATTTTTGTTATTTTCTTTCTTTTGCTAATTTTAAAATTAGTTTGTTATTTTTCTTTTTCTTCATGGTTCTTGACCATGCCATCTGCAAGCAGAGATAATTTTACTTTTTCTATTCCAATTTAGATGCCTTGTATTTCTTCATTTCACCTAATTTCTCTAAGTCATCTAGTACTATTTTGCATCAGAATTAGAAAGAGTGTACATTCCTGTCTTGGTCATTATCTTAAATGAAAAGCTTTCGGTTTTTTAGCATTTAATATGACATTGAAAACACAGGCAACAAGAACAAAAATAAACAAGTGGAATTACATCAAACTAAAAAAAACTTTTTCTTGGTGAAGGAAACAATCAATAAAGTGAAAGGTTAATCTACAAAATAGAGGAAAATATTTGCAATTCATATATCTGATAAGGGATAAATATCCAAAACATACAAGAAACACTTACAATTCAATAGCATAAAAACAACCTGATTAAAAAATGGACAAAGAACCTGAATAGACATTTCTTCAAAAAAGACATACAAATGGTCAACAAGTGTATAGAAAGGTGCTCAATTACTCAGCATCACTTGTTGGGAGCCAGCCTTGGAGGCCCACCTGATTGACAGGGTCCTGGTGGGCCAAAGACCCCAGGCCGCAGGGCAAGCCCGGGAAGCTGAGGCCCTTCTGTCTTCCACCTTTGCTGGTTGGTACCACTGAAGAATTCTGTGCAGTTGTGGAAGAAGAAAATGGCATGTTTATGTGAAGTACTCACAGCTAACCTGGAAATGTCATGGTTTATTTTTCCATTTTCCCACTATGCCACTTGGCCTTTTCTAACATATGCAAGGATTAAACTCTGAAGCACATCAAGAATGCTTTCTTTCACTTGGTTATAAGTTACTAGATATTGCTTAAGTGATAAATGATATAAGTGTATTCACTCCTTATTTGATTTTGAATTATGCAGTTTAGTGTTTAGACATAAAGTTTTTTAGAAGCACAAGTTTATAGTAAGTTTATTATGAATTTATTATAAGTTCTAACACTTGTATAGGAGTTATGTAGGTGATTTATAACACTGTTTTCACTGATTTAGGATAAAGCTTAATCGTTAAGGTTTTTACTTAATTCAATAGTTAAAACTCTAAGTTAACACTTGTAGAGTAGGTTTTCACTGAACTCATAATATAATAATCAGACACTTTTATGACAGATCAGCTAAAAACAGAAAGCAACCTTGGGGGGCCTGGGAAACATTACTAAAAGCTTCTTTTGAGTTCTCTTTAGAAACAAGCACTGCAAGATAAGAGAAAAGTAACGAGGACATCTGGACAAGGGAGGCGATCACGGGACTCTGAAGGACATAAAAGCCTAAGATGGGAAAATTGCTGACACATGAAGAAATGTACACATAAAGAAACTTTCTTGAGACATTTCAAGGACTGTAATTTGGGACATTGGACTGAAAGTATCATTGTTGGCTTTATGAATAAGACTTGTTGTCTAAATGGTTATGGGAATCTTGGTTTGCTTGCTGCTAAGACCACTAGATGATAACTTTTAGAAGATATGTACATGAAGGAATTTTCTTTGTCTTGCCCCTTTACAAATGGTATAAAAGCTCTGTGTTAACTAACATTAAATTGTCATCTGTTAAGGAAGCAGGTGTCCGAGTATATTATCTTCGTCCTTCGCCTATCCGTCTCTCCTTCAGGAAATCTCACGACCCTTGCAGGGCAAGACCCCCACAATCACTAATCATCAGGGAAATGTAAATCAAAATCACAATGAGATATAACCTCACATTTAGTATTAAAAATCAGATTGTAGCAATTGTTGGCAAGGATGTGAAGAAAAGAAACCTTTGTGAAGAAAAGTGAATACTTGTATTCTGTTGTGAGATTGTAAATTGGTGCAATTGTTTTGAAAAACAGCATAGAGATTCCTCAGAAAATTTAAAATAGAACTACTATATGAGTCAACAATCTCACTTCTGGATGTATATTAAAAGGAATTGTAATCAATATGTGGAAAAAATAGCTATACTCTCATTGTAGCATGGCTCACAATAATCAAGATATGAAAACAAACTAAGCATTTGGTAATAGATGTATTGATAAAGAAAATTAAGTGTATATATGCAATGAAACATTATTCAACCTCATATAAAAAGTCCTGCCATGTGTGACAATATGGATGAAGCTAGAGAACATTATACTAAATGAAATAAGTCAGATGCAAAAAGGACAAATACTGCCTGATCTCACTTGTATGTGAAATCTAAAGTCGAATTCATAAAAACATATAGTAAAAAGGGTTAGGGAAAAATGAGATTCTGATCAAAGGATACAAAATTTCAGTTATAAGATGAATAAGTTCTGGGATCTAATAAACAACATGGTAACTGTAGTTAATAAAATTATGATGTATACTTGAAATTTGCTAAGAAGGTAGATCTTAAAAATATGGTCACTATATTACATGATAGTTATGTTAATTTTGTTATTCATTTTGCAATGTATAGTCAAATCAAAAATCATGCTTTATATGTTAAATATATACAAATTTTATTAGTCAGTTACACCTCCATAAAGATGAGTAAAAAGAAGTAATAGAATATAAATGTTGGTGAGGCTGAAGAGAAACGAGAATCATTATACATTGTTAGTGGGAATGGAATTAGTACAAACTTTACGAGAAACAGTATGGCAGCACTCAGAAAGTTAGAATTCCAATTGCTATATAATCCAGCCATTCCACTTCTGGTTATATATCCAAAGGAACTAACATCAGAATGAACACCCTCATGTTCATTGTGGCATTACTCACAATAGCTAAGGTATGGGAGCAAAAAATAAATGTATAATGATGAATGAATAAATAAAGAAAATATGGTATATGCATTCAACAAAATATTATCTGTAAAATTATAAAATTTTACTCTTTGTGACATGGATGAACCTGAAAGATATTATGCTAAGTGAAATAAACCAGATTTAGAAAGGCAATTATTGCTTGATCTCAGTAATACGTGGAATCTGAAATAGTCAAAATTATAGAAGCAGAGATTAGAGTGGACATTGTCAGGTACCAGGGAATGGAGGAAATGGGGAGAGGTTGGTCAAAGGGTACAAAATTTCAGTTATGCAAGATAAATAATTTCTGGAGAGTTATACTTTAGTGCCTATAATTAACAATACTGTATTGTATATTTAAAATGTACTGAGTTTAGATTTTATGTTGTGTTCTTACTATAAAACAAATAATAAAGGGGGCCCAAAGAAACTTTGGGTGGTAATAGATATTTTTATAGATTTGTTCATAGTGATGATTTCATAAGATTATACATATCTTCAAACTTATTGAATTATATGTATTAAATATGTACAGTTTTTTACATATCAATTACAATTCAATAAAGTGATTTAAAAATTGTGAGTTTTGTATCTCAAGTTAATGAAAAATAAACGCAGATTGATGACATATTATCTACTTCATAAAAATCAAATTCTGTAAAGATTAAAATCACAGAAACAGAGCACTTCAGGCTTTTTCTAAGAAATAACAGTTTAAATTTTAAAAGAAGTGAAATTGTTGCACTCTTCTAGCTATTAAAAACACATTGTTGTTCTTGCTGTGAGAATAAGTCTCAGCTCCAATGTTCTCTTCTGAATAAAAGATCTTTCAAAATAAATTTGGAACTTTCCCCTAGTTTAAATACTTTTAAATGTTGGTTGTCAAATTGTTAGAGAAGCACAGAGCCGTCCCAGCTTCTATATGTGTCTTCTGGTTTTGGCATGAAGATTGCAGTCAGTTTTCTGAATGTTATGTAACTAGGAATGATCTACATTTTCCTTTAACATTAAGCCATCATGTGGACTATTATAAAAAGAAGGAAAATAGTTTGAACTGTGACAGTGTAAGCTTGCAATTCTAAACACTGCCTTAAAGATAAGTAAATTTAAATCAGAGGTATTTCATTAGTAATGAAAATAAGATTGAACCATTTATTGAATCTTTTGCATTTCATAATGTTTTCAGTGTATCTCAGTTGCTCAGTATTTTAATGACTCCAACCCCATGAAATATTTAATCTAAAATTTTGAGTGATACGGTCTTTTCCTTTTAAATAACATAATGTGTATTTTAGATCCAAATTTGAATTAATGGTATATCATGCCATTGATCTACATATTAAATCATTATTGAGATAATAGTACAAAAGAATTGTTACATTGCATTGTCCTTAATGCTAGAACTGCATAGAAAGATTGATCTTGTAATAGCTCAAATTACTCATTATGATCTTAAGGGAAAGTTTGCAGCAATCATATTAACATCAATCACGTTCAAAACTGCTGAAACAACACAATAACATGTGCTTAGTTTTAAGTGAAACTATTGTTAAAGTAATGAGTGATTAAAAATATAAATTTTTAAAAGCCACAGATCATTGTACATATCTTTACAGACCAGAATTGTTCCATTTGTATTTGAGATGTCAAATAAGTTGACAAGGTAAAAGTGTGTCACTTAAAATAGCTATAGGTACAAATTTATAAAAGGTGATTGACTAGAGAAGAAAATAATTGTATTTTCTGGTGACTCTTCTATGACATTATAACTGGTTTCTTATCATTAAAACACTTTCAGTATTAATAATAAATCTATTTAATTCAGACATACAATAGTTACTAACTTTAGAAGGTCACAATCTGCTCCATTTATCAGAATCTGCTTTCACATTTAAAAGTTCCATTTACAAACATGCAAATTTGCAAACCTTTTAAGTGGATTCATTTTTGTGGAGCCTTCCTTTCATGAAAATAAATGTGTTTTCTTTCGGCAAAAACCACTTATTTCAGTTCCACCCAATGGGTTAACTATAATTCTATATTTAGAATTTCGGCATAAAATATTTCTGCAGCATAATATGAGTTATACCTTTAGTAAGAAAAGACTTGACTACTGCATATTGGAGGTACTAATGAAAGTCAAACCATTTAACACACTAAAAATGACTACAAATGACACACATTTGATATACATGGAGAGCATACTTAACATTTGAGCTTGCATATCATCGTTTACAAAGCAGTGTGAAATTGTTCAAATAAATCTACCTTTTTCTTAGTTTCAATGTAATCATGTATAAAGTCCTCTACCTAACTTAAAAGATAATTAAGAGTTTTAAAGGTAGTGGTATTTATGAAACTGCCTAGTGTAGAATTTGGCAAATAGTAAAAGCTAAGCCACTTCAAAAATCTGAATGTAAGTAACAGTCATAAAGAATTCAATATGCAGCCGGGCTCGGTGGATCAACCTGTAATCCCGCGCCTTTGGGAGGCTGAGGTGAGTGGATTGCCTGAGCCCGCGGGTTCGTGACCCACCTGGGAAGCGAGACCTCATCTCTACAATAAATCAAAAAATCTGCCGGGTGTGGTAGCACATGCCTGTAATTCCGGCTACTTGGAAGGCTGAGGCGGAAGGATTGCTGGAGCTCAGCAGGTCAAGGCTGCGGTGACAGGGAGCGGCCCCTGCACTCCAGTCTGGGCGACAGAGTGAGACTCTAACTCAAAAGAAAAAAAAGAATTCAATATGTCATTTAATAATATCAAATTCATGAAGTATGGTGACATTGTAGGACAATTTCAAAAATGCTAATATTAAAATAATTTCTTAACAAACATTAAGCAATTACATTTTATGAAAGCATATTACAATGTATGTTTCTGATGTTATATCATAATTTTTGGCACATATAATCCTTTATTTCCTGTTTTCATTACCATCGAGTAATTCAAATTTAAAAATTCAAGATGTTTTAGAACTCTAGATCAAATATAAAGTACTTTTAAATTGCCTTTGATATAGAAGATATTAGATATGTAAGAATTGAACTTGAGGGTTTTTTTTTAAAAGCTACTCAAAAGATCAGTTGACATTGTACACTTGAAAACGTGAGAATTCATGGAAGTGTCACTGATCATTTTGGATACTTATAAACATTAAGTGTATACATTTTAGGCTAAAACAAGTGATTTGGTTAATTATGTTTCTAGAAAAATCTTTTCAAGCTAGACATTCTCTGAAGGGGGAAATCATGTCTTATTAACATGTGCATCCTCAGTATATAACACGGATCCAGGCACAAAGTAGATTTAATAAGTGCTTATTGATTAACTGAAAAAAATAACATCTCACCATGAATTTTTTTTAAGTGATGCTAACTTAGATTTCCCAAATATTGATATTGGAAACAAAACTTTTTTCAAGTTGTAATGAATTTGTCAAGAAAAAAAAAAAGACTGTGGAGGGACAGGGAGGTTGGGGGTGGTGGTGGTGGTGATGGTGTGTGTGTGTGTGTGTGTGTGTGTGTTTCTTTGTGTATAATAAAAGAAAAGTTAGGAAATAAAATTAAGGTTGTAATAGACAAAGTTGTATATTGTAAGACAGTGCATAAGATATGATGAAAATTAAATTTTCACTAGTTACAGTCAGTTCCCGAGTAGAATAAATAAAATATACTGATCTGCTTTTTTGTGTATGTTGGAAGACTGATTTTGAACTGCTAAATGTTATGACTTTAATGTGTCATTTAGTAGAAAAATAGTTGTTTTAGCTAAAGTATCACTCCATGAGTTGGGGATATGAAAATAAATAAGTTTAATGGATTGATTAAATTTAGGAGTACACAAGTTTATATTCAAGATCCATAAGAGCTCTCTCAGAGGAATTTATTTAGAGGTTTTAAAGGTAAAAATTTCATTTTGAAATTGCATATGATAAAATGTTGGAAATCATGAAAACTTTTTCTGGATTATTTTTGACAGTAATTATGAGAATGGGGAAAACGTTTTAGCCACACACAGAATTTTAGAGTAATGGAGCAACTTTCACCTTATACCATAAACTAAATAATTTCACTGGGTTTACTAGAAAACAAGCAAATAAAATATGTCATTTTAATAGTTATTGAATTCCCCTTTTTTCCTTCATTATGCTATGCTGAAAGTTTCCTTAGTAGAGCTTTTTCATGATGTCTTTTTTTAATGTTATTGAATTGTGGTAAGAACCTTTAACATGAGATCTATAGTCTTAGCAATTTTTGAAGTGAACAATACTTTGCTATTGACTCCAGGTACAATGTTGTATAACAGATCTCTGGAGCTTATGCAACTTTATTGACTAAAACTTTATGTCTGTTGATTAGTAAGTAACTTTTCACTTTCCCCTTCCCACAGTCCTAGGCAACCACCATTCCATTCTTTGATTGTATGTATTTGACAGTTTTAGAAACCTCATATACACAGAATTATGCCATATTTGTCTTTCTGTAACTGGCTTATTAAGCTTAATGTCTTCAGGGTTTATCCATGTTGTTGCACATTGCATTATTCCTGTCTTTTTTGAGGCTGAATAGTATTCCATTGTGTATAGACTACATTTCTTTACTCATTCACCATTACATCCTTTTTGAGAAAAAAAAGTAACATATTGGCCTTTGATTTTTTTTAATATCACCTTTGCCAACAGAATAGTCTTAAAAGTGCCAGAGTATATTCTTTTTGTATATATCAAACTACCTTGAACAAGAATCAGCATAAGAAACAAAGAAAGGTAAATGAATTTAGTTGAGGGGGTTGACAATACAGCATGAAGTTTATGAGTTAAGACTTTGCAATCTAACTGCTTGAACTTAATTCCAGCTCTATTATAAACTAACTCTGTGACCGTAGGCAAGCAAATTGTAAATCTCAATTTCTTCATCTATAAAATTAGAGATTATAGTAAAACCAAACTCCTAGCATTGCTGTTGGTAATAAATGAGTAAACTACCTGAAATTTAATAAAAATTGTATGTTAGTTACATCATCATTGTATGATGATGACGATGATGATAATGATGACAACAATTCCCTATAAAGTCCATACTAATGGCCCAAATTTTTATAAACTTACTTCTGCTGACTACTGTCACATCAACTTATAAATGAATTAATTACTTATTTTTAGTTACCATTTTAGGATAAAAGATGAAGTGTTATTTTGTATATTTGGAGTTCAAACTTATAGAAATCAGTTCTCTCAAATTTAAAGAAATTCTATTTCATTAATTTGATAATTAAAGCCTATTCCACCATTTTATAAAGGTGTTGACTCCCATGTTTATGTCTGCCTCTCAAAAGAAATATCAAACCCATTTCTCTGGGCTTTTAATCAAATAAAGTATTAAGCAACTTTGAAGACATTTTTCCTACTATTTGGAGAAGTTATTCTACTAAGTTCTTCTTCTACACATTGAAAAGATGTCATACCCTCAAAAATTACATCTATAAACAGAGTGTCTTTAAAAAATCTCACTAATTTACAACATTTTTCAAAAGGTGAAGAGGAATAATTGAGTTCTTACTTCTTTGCAAGTAATTAGGGAAATGTAAATTAAAGTAAAACGTTTGGCAATACAAATCCTTATCAAGGATATGGTTGAAACAGGGACTTTTATACTCTTGATGGAACTATAAATAGACCACTGGACTGTAATTTGGCATTACCATTTCTGACTGTATATTGCAAAAATAATCTTTCATGAGTATATAATGATAGATGGGACTCTTCCCTGTATCATTGTTTATAATAGCAAAAATTGAGAAATAATCTAAATAAGCATCAATATAAATAAAACATAAGTGCATGCATAAAATGTAGTATATTAAGAAATAAAAATAAAATAATCATGTATCAGTGTGACTAACTTAAAAGTACTAAAAAGAGTTGCTTGGTAATTTATATAAAATATATAATTCACAAAAAATATTCAATGCTAATTTCTGGTAGTCACTTTCTGGAGGTAAAAGATAAAGTGTTATTTTGAATTTGTTTCTGTACAATCTTACAGAAATTTATGTGGGGAATAGGCCTACATGATTGAAATATAAAAATATGGATGTCAAAAATACATACCAATTTCATGATGATGGTTTTCTTTGGGAGCATGAAAAGGAAGGGAGTAGCTTATAAACAAATAATTAGGTGACTTCAACTGTATTATTAATTTTTTATGTCCTTAACTTAGTCATCAATGTTAATATTCTTATGTGTTATTTTTATGTGATGAGTTATGGATTTTGCTACTACTTCCTTTAATTATTTATAATAGATTATTTTCTATTATAAAAATTAAAAATGAAACAAAGCAAAGAAAGAAGATATTATAAAACACATAATGTACAGCTAATATATTAAAACCTTAAAAGTAGCCAAGACTCTGGCCTTTAGAGTCATCATAATGCCTATTGACTTTTTTATTTCCTTTATAATCTGCTCAGTGTTACCAAGTAAATAGATCCAATTGACCTCAGGCATTTTAAAAGTGTTGTCTACTCAAATTTCATTTAATGTAAGCTGCTTTTCTGGTCTATGCATTTTTTGGGAAGCAAATTGGTGGTTAGTAATGCTATTGTGGTCTACTAAATTTAGATATTATTACTGAAAGTTTATTAGTGCTCCCTCCTAGTAGCTTCTGGGATGACACCAATTTTACATAGCATATAAGGCCAGATTAGAGAGAAGGCCTGGTATAGCTGGGGAAGCGTCAGCAAAAGAATGATGGAAGGGTCAGAAGAAATAGAGATAAAATAGCATACGTAAGGATCAAAATAATATGCTTAACTTTTCATTTTCAGGTTTGGGATGAAGGGAATGACTGTTGTAACCCTTGACACTCAAGGGAATTCACCAGACATTTGTCATAGAAAGAAGCAATTGCAGATGATGAGAAAGTTATGGGAAATTGGTACAAATCAGCTTGTCAGGGTACATGGTACCCACAGTCAAGTGGTGGTGAGGGATAGCAAAAAGATTCTGCTTATTTTTTAAAAATCAGTAGAAGGAGACCACTGGTTCACCTGATCTTCCTATGGGATAAATAGAGGAGTATTCAATATTATCAGAGATATCATCAACATCTTTATGGACCTATAAAAAGGTGACATCATCACTATAGATATTTAGAAGAAGGACTGTTGATTCACAGAACTTCTTTTCTAATTGGTTTTAGGAAAAGAATGTGGCAACCTATGAATAACTGAGCAATCATTAAGAATAAGACTGCCTGTAGTTCTGGCTACTTGGAAGGCTGAGGCAGAAGAATCACCAGAGTCCAGCAAGTCGAAGCTGGGGTGGCCTGCCTGGGTGATGGAGTGAGGCTCCAACTCAAAAGAAAAAAAAAAAAAAGAATAAGACAAGAGAAAAATGACATTTATAAATATTGGTTTTTATGAATACTAAAAATAGAATTAATAAAAAAATGATATACAGAATGAATTTTTAAGTTTACTAAATTATAGATACATATATACCTGTTTATAAATACCATATCTATGTTACATGCATAGGTCCAAATCATATATACATTACTATTGTGACATTCTGGTATTAGATACCAATCTATGCTCAGGTGAAAATGGTAGTTTGTTAAGATTAGCGCCTCTCCTTTAGTCTAAGCTATCTTATTCAGGAACTATTATGTTTCTTCTGATTTGCTTCTGCATAGCTATGTAATTTTCATCTTTTTTTTCACACTGGCCCTTATAGTTACAAGTCCTTGCAAAACAGTTGAATATTTTTAGCAATATATTTTATCAATTGAATATATATTTTTATAGATATTTTTCTTACTTGTTATTGTATAAATCTGCGCAACCTACAATCTGCTGCTTCTTTACTCTTCTATGAATTTATTTTGCTATCATATAATAAGATTCAACCTTTTCTATGCTTCGCTGAAGATATATGTTTTTCAAATATGTCTTTGATTTAGAGCATGAGTGGAATGGTTTCCAGTTTAAAAGTAATTTGGACACTTGTTACAAAACTTGCAATGTATTATAAAATGTGTTAACACATGGGGTGCAATAGTTTGTGTATGTATTTTGGGTAAAGCCAACACTCAGAAAGCACATTTGAGGAGTGGTCGCTAATATAGCAATCAGGTATGTACAGTTGAAGGGTGCTGTACAAACATTACATAAACAAGAGACATACACAATAAATGATTACTAGCATAACTCCTAATATTGATATCTCTGTATATCTCAATCAACAACAATGCTTTTCACATTAGCATGATAGATATCAGATATGGATTTTTCTGATGGACAATAATAAATGGGTATGTGATAGTAACAAATGTTAGTAATGTTCTCTCATTTGTAAAATTAAAGTTTTCCATGATAAGACATTCAAGTACAATATTTTGACACTCCCTTCCCTTACATGAAACAATACATAAAAATCTATAAGAATCATATTCTTAGGTAAAATGTTCCAGCCTAAATTTTTAGGTGTTTTTATGGCCAACTGTGAACTACAGATACTGTTTTCCTGCTGCTAGCTATATGAGTGATAGAACCCAGTCTCAAATGTTTTGATGTTTTCCTCAAGAGAACCTCTTAGAAGTACTTAAAATCCAGAGAAAATGAAAATTCTTCAAGCATAAAAATAGATTATTAAAATAATATTTTATACAACAAAAGATAATTAATTAGTTAATAAATGTCCATGTTCCTAATAGCTGTATTTGTAAAATTTTGATCTGGGACTTATTAGCATTACGAGCCTCTCCAGTTTGAATATTTACTGCCTACTCTTAACTATCAGAAATAAACTAAGAGTTATACATGACCAAATAGCTTGGATCAGCTCACAGATACTTTTGCCCCCAAAAACCTACTATTTTGAAGGCAAGAACTCAGGATCAAATAAAGTGTGAGCACTGCATGCAAAAGTAATTATTAGATATGGTACACAATTTTAGTTAATATGCATAAGTGAGAATGAATATTATTATTCAGATATCAGTAGAACATTGAACTGAATGAGTGAGTGGGTCTCATAGTACATAAATGAAAGGTAAAAGATATGATTTAAGATCAAGTCTCCAACAAAAATGATTGGAAAAAATGCAAAACATGTGAGGGTTTGGCTCTTGAGTATTGTATGAGTTCATTCTGCATTGTTATAAATACCTGAGGCTCGGAAATTTATAAAGAAAAGAGGTTTATTTTCGCTCATGATTCCGCATGGCACCGTCATCTGCTGGACTTCTGGTAAGACTTCAAGAAGCTTACAATCATGGTGGAAGACAGAGAGGGAACAGGTGTGTCACATGTCGAAAGTGAAAACAAGAGAGGGAAGGGAGGTGCCAGTTTCTTTTAAACAACCAGTTATTGTGTGAACTAACAGAGCAAGAACTTACTCATGACCACAAGAGAAGCAACAAACCATTCATGAGGGATTCTCCATGGCCCAATCATCCCTACTATGCCTCACTTCCAATACTGAGGATCACTATTTTTTTTTTGTTTGAGTTGGAGTCTCATTCTGTCGCCCAGACTGGAGTGCAGTGGCCGCTCCTGGCCACCACAGCGTCGACCTGCTGGGCTCCAACTATCCTTCCGCCTCAGCCTTCTGAGTAGCCAGAATTACAGGCATGCGCTCCTACGCCTGGCTGATTTTTTGATTTATTGTAGAGATGAGGTCTCGCTGCCCAGGCGGGTCTCGAACTTGCGGGCTCAGGCAATCCACTCACCTCAGCCTCCCAAAGGCGCGGGATTACAGGCTGAGCCACCCAGCCCAGTAAGGATCACTTTTCAACATGAGATTTGAAGGAGACACTCATCAAAACTATAACAGGTATATAAGAAAATGTGGTTAGGGTAGTTAACAGTTATACTCAGATTACCACACTGGGTTATCTGATCACATTATGAAACTTACTGCTAATTAAGTGTTGGTATTTAAATATGCTGCCAGAATATATAGAGTTCAAAAATATTCCAAAAATTCATAAATGCAGAGAACAGTGGAATTTACTATATTGTAATATCCTTTGCACCCCTACTCAGGAATTCTCAAAGTGCTTCATAGGTTTTGTAATAAGTTATAGTTTTATGACAATTTATTCACTTTCCTTATGTATGTGTTTAGACTAGAAAGGCAATATTTCCTGAACAAAAGAACAAAATAGTAGGGGTCAGAATACTTTTGGTGAAGTCCTGGTTCTGTCACTAATTGCATGAACTTAAGTAGGCCATATTTGTGGAAGAAGGAAAGATAATATTTGTTCTTTCTCCAACAAAACAGTTGTGCCAGTTAATAAGGAAATCCCTCTAAAGTGTTTCATGTTGAAAAAGAGTTAAGCAAATGTAAATTTTTAAGGTTAAATTCCATTTCTTAAGTATATACTGAGCAATTGCAAACATAAGGTGCTTTATAAAATTTTTACAGTTACTGGGGAATGCCACCAGTAATCAGTGTGCAAAAGATGCATGATGTGTGGATCAGTCCTGAACAATAAAAATTTGTTCTATCCAAGGTACCAATAGTTTTCTAGTTGAAAAACAATTTATTAGAAGGTATCTAATTCATCCCTAGCTCTTTAAGTCATATTAACTATACATTTAGTTAAGATTTGAGAAAAAGTATAAATGTCTAGGTTTGTTCTGACTTTCTTAACTATGAAACCTCTTAACTTTTCTTTTCTTTTTTTTGAGTTGGAGTCTCACTCTGTCACCCAGACTGGAGTGCAGTGGCTGCTCCTGGCCACTGCAGCCTCGACCTACTGGGCTCCAGCAATCCTTCTGCCTCAGCCTTCCAAGTAGCTGGAACTACAGGTGTGCGCTGCCACGCCCAGCTAATTTTTTGATTTATTGTAGAGATGAGGTCTCACCAAGTTGCCCAGACGGGTCTCAGGCAATCCACTCACCTCAGCCTCCCAAAGCATGGGATTACAGGCTAAGCCACCGAATCTGGCTTCTCTTAACTTTTCTACCATGAGCTGTTACCACACTTTTTCTTACACTTATCTCGTTGAACACAAACTCTTTTTTTTTTTTTTGGAAGTTCAAATTGGATGTCCATTTATTGTTGCTAGTATACCTGGACATTTTAAAGTTTTGGATGCTCATTTGTTATCAGGAGTGTTCATTGTGTTGTTGGGTATAATTTTTCATTTCAGAATTTAGCCACAAAGAATATTATTCACTCTCAAGCTCCATCCTCTTCCATAGCTAGATGTTCTAATTCTTAATGTACAAGCAAAACAGAATAAATATAAATAGAATGTAAAGAAATTTTAAATATTAAGAAGTTAGTCTAGGGTTACTAATATGTTATAAATTTTTAGACTTGAGAAATTAAATAGATGTTTGCAGTCCAACTTTATACCTAATATGCAATTCATCTATATTGTAGTCTTAAATAAAACCAAAGGCTTAGTTTAAACACTTCATTGATGGAAATGTAACTAAACTGTTTGTATAAATTTTGATTATTTCTTGTTTGCTAGGAACTTTTTCTTATGCTGAAAGAAAAACTTTCTCCTTAGACCATACATCATTTTGTCCTGATTTTTGCCCTCTAAGTCTATAGATACTATATGATTTCTTTTCTGCATATCTTTCAGATATTTTGAGATATATTTCATGTCTATGGCTCTATAATGTCATTATATAAATTAAATTTAACATCCAGTCCATATTTTCTCACATTGTACATAATGGTTTTGGGCTTGGTTACAGACTTTCCTTTAATTATCTAATAACCTGTAAAAAAAAATAAAGGTAGACTTGCTGGATGAACACAGCAGTGACATATATTTATTTTGGACAGAAATATGGCTTTCCCTCAGCAAACGTAAAGACTTAGATAAGACTTGCCCTCTCTTTCTCTATTTGTCTAAATATTCCCTTTCAGATATTTCCCAAGCATTAGTGCTAAGCTCACTGGATTGCAGTTTCTAAAATTCAACATTCTATCCTTTTTAAAAATCAGAACAACTTTCCAATTTAATATCCTTCTTACTCTCTAATTTTCAGAGTCCTTCAAACAGTAATGGCAAATTCTGCCAAAAAAATCTTCATGAGTAGGTAAGAATAAACAAAAAAGAGCACCCCCTTGGGGTCCCCTCCCACTGTGTAAGCTTATCTGTCCTCTCAAATCCTGCTTTCAAAAAAAATAATAAAGAAAGAAGAAGCAAAAAATATTGGTGTTTGCTTTTCTTTGCCATTTCTTAAAGGTTACAACATCTTGCCCATCTCTCTTCCTCCTCCTTCTCTTTCCTCTCCTACTCTTCCTCCTCCTTTGGCCTTGAATATATAAAGTAATTGTTAACACTGAATCCTGGGACGATGGCCTTTGCTTGTAATTCAAGCACTTTGGAAGCCCAAGGTGAGAGAATTTCTTTAGCGCAGGATTTGTTCAAGACCAGCCTGGGCAACATAGTGAGACCTCATCTCTACAAAAATAAAATAAAATAATTAGCCAGGCATAGTGGCATGCACCTATAGTCCCGGCTATTTGGGAGGCTGATGAGAAAGGAGGTTGAGGTTGCGGTAGAGTTGTGATCGTTCCACCGCACTCCAACCTGGGCAATAGAGTGAGACTCTGACTCAGAAAAATAAATAAATACATAAAAATACTAACTAACACTCACTAAGTACCTGAGGCTATTCTAAGCCTTTCTGTAGATGATTTCACTTAAAACTTTCTAGCAACAACCTGCGATACTCTGCTTATTCAAACTTTATTAATGGAAAGTATGAGGAAAAGAGGCTAAATAACTGTGCAAGATATTGAAGCTAATAAATGGTGGAGCCAAGATTTGTATCAAAACAGTTTGACTCTTAAGTACTATGCATGTCACCTCCAAGAACACTTATTTTTTTCATAACATCTTTTCCAAGAATACCAATATATTAATCTTTCTGTTATTATAGATACTATTCCCAGTATATTTGACTGCACTACAACTGGCAAGAGGTTGAAGCGTCTTCACCTGTGTATCACTGCTACACAGCTATGATTCCCTGACAACATAATCCTTTTTCTATGACTTAAATGACGATAACATTCAATCTGATTTCTGTCTTAATGAAATATGGAAGTTTCACCAACTGGGGTATTCGTAAATATTCACTTATTTAGTGAATTAACAAAAAATGTAATACATTTTTACTGATTTTCTACCCATTGGGGTGAGATGCCTCATAGCTTGACAGAATTTTTAATTTATTTTCCAAAGGTGCTTTGAGCAAATTTAAGATGGATCATACTCATAAGCCTAGTCTTCAGTCATTAAAATCTGTACATGTGACATTCACTAGAAAATACATGGTTTGAATTGAATTTGCTTACAGCTATGGCCAAACCTTTGCAGGTTAATTAAAGTGTCAGAGATATTCGACTTCTCCAACAAGGATAACCCAATGAACTACAACTGCTAACTCAAATTCAAAAGAAAAAAAAATTCAATTTTTTAACCAGTGTGTTGTTCACTTTCTAGCTGGTGTCATAGATAAACACAACCTGACACTAGTTGAAGCAGTGAAAACAAATTGTATGTAACTGACAATAAGGGAAAATTTGATCTCCATTCCCATTTGTGCTGAAGTGGTAGAATATTTTCAAGGAATAATGAGGGAAGAGGGAGTGTCAGGGCTCAGTAGACTCAGAGAAGTAAAAAAATACAAAGGGTTGGGTTATGCAAGCATGATTAGGCCAGCTGTGTTCGCTAGCTGACAGTTATTGAAGTTAGAAATCTATCCTCCCACAGAAACTGGGAAACACAGGCTATATTTTTCTTGATAACTACATTTCAGAGGAATGGCTCTCAGGTTCTTGAGAGAAATGATTATGAGTTGCAAGAGATACATATTCACAACTGTAAGCCATTTTTAGTAAGTGCTCTAAGATAGGGAAGTCAGGGCCTATCATCAGGTTGGCTTGAACCAACAGTAAAATTTTTTGGCAGCCTTGTGCTTTCTCAGGCAGCCATTTTAATTGAGGACTGGGGTCATCTCTGGGACACAGCCTTATACTGCGAGAAGTTATAGGAGAGTTTGGTCAAGTGTCTTAGTGCAGTGGTTTGGATGGAGTTGTCATGTGACAAGAGTTCTGCAGTTGTCACTAGTACAGTGGAATTTTTTGTTTTGGAGAAAAACCCAGCAACAAGCTTTTAAATGAAAGATTAAGTAATATATAATCAAATAGTAGCTGGAAGATTTTTCTTTTTCATAATCAATAGGAGTTTAAAATTTTCAAAACTACACAAGTAAAACTGAGCTTACATTCCAATTCTAATATGGTTAAAAGATTTTCTTCACTCTCTTCACAGCCCAAATAATCCATTGCCTTATTGATAAGATTCCTGGGAGATTGATGCTAATGTCAACTTTCCTACATGTGTAAATGACTCTGTCTATGTACTTATGTTGTTTGCACAGTTCTCATCTGAATGTTGGAGAGAAATAAACTAAGGGACCACAGGGCTCAGCAGGGCACTGAAATGATGTATTTTCTAGGAAAGTTTTGACCTACATTCTCATTCTTAGTTCTTGCCTCTATTGCAGTTTGTGAGGATGGTACAAAAAACTGAGGAAATTCTATTCTCAATAGGCTTGGAGGTCTTCAGACTTTGCCTTACTCAATGGCAAAAATCAACATTAGCTTCTTGGATTTGCCAAAAGTTTTCCTGGCTATGGCCCAATTTTTTTCTACCGTACTGAAAAATGTAGCAGTTGTTAGATACTTTAATAATATTCAGTTATAGTAAAATGGCATATATTAAAAATTTACTATGCACAAGTTATTTTACTGGATCTTCAGAAAATATATAATAAAAAAATGTAATCCTTATCCTACTGAAATAACTGAAGTCAGAGAGTAATGTTTATGTACTTTATGATACATGGCAGCATTTTCATTTTCTAGTAGTAAGAACGTGTACCTTGCATTCTGACATAAATTATTTACACTCCAAATTTTTGTCAAGAATTATAATAGGTCTGATCTTTTATTTCTTTTGAAAGCTAACAAGTTAGCTTACCATAGTTTTATTGTGACTGACAGAAGTCATAAAACTCTGAGGTCGAATACAAAGGGCATTATTATTCATAGCACAACAAGTATCATGATTATGAGCACGAATATCAGTATCCCTTGCCTCCAAGTTCCATGGACTTGAAGTGATGTGATTTGGATGGATGTTATGCATTCAATGGTTTGGAATTACAACTGAGACACACAATGCTTAGAACACGAAAATCTTTTCCAATGGACGTTAAATGTGTTTGTCTTTGCTCTGCAGAGAATCAATTTTTTTAGATTAGAAAATACAGTTTATTTAAAAGTAAATTAGAAAGAGATAGAGACAGAGAGAGATTTATCTCTCCAAGGTAGGAGAGGGGGTCAAAGAGAAACATTTTTTGTTAAACTGGACAAAAAACATTTCTTCACTTTATTCCATAAGAAGACATTATCTCTATATTTCAAGGGTTTTTGTTTTGTTTTGTTTTTTGTACAAAGGTCATTGAAAAGATATTCTAGAACAAAAGACAGTTGGTGTCTTTTTTATGAGATGTGCAAAACCATGAAAGACTTATTTGAGAATTGTCTCCTGACAATTTTTCAATCGCTAAAATGGGTAAATAATTTATAATCTGAGAATTCTTACAAAATTTAACAATCATTTATAAAAAGTTTAACCGGTAACTAGCTAGATGTTTGAATAATCTCCATAAAAATATATGTACTCTTATTCACTCCCTTTTCATTTTTCTTAGAAAAATAATACAATGAATACATGTACTAAATTACTTAATTAATGCATCATATTATTTTGTTATTAAAAATGTTATTGTCCTGAATACAATCCACAGAGCCCTCTCTAGTGTATGCTGTTATCAAAATATGACTCACGTATCAAGTATGTTGATTTGGGCTGCTGACAATGGTAAGAATACCCTGGGAGATAAAGTAATATATTTTAAAGAAGATAAACTTTGAACTACCTATATAAATTATTACATTTACCACCAAAACTGTGATAATTCTCTATGTCTTAACACCTATCAACAATGCTGTCATATTGGTGGTCAACAAATATTTATTCAATGTATGGACTGATGAACATCAGGTATTCAATGTCTGGTCAATACAGTATGAACTACTTACCTTATTCGAATCTTTAGAAGTTTTATTTATACAAAAGGTCCATGGCAAACAGTTGTGTTGTACAAGTCATTTACAGGTAGATTAGTAGATTGCAAGTATATACACAATTTAGGATACATAAATCTTATGAACAAATATTAACAAAACTGTAAGGAAAAGCTAATGCATGGCAAATGTATATTCATACAAATCTTAAGAAAATCTAACTCAATATTCAATCAAAAATGAAATGATGATTTGAGATGTTTTTAAAACCTTCTTTTTATGTTATATTGCATTTGGATCCAAAATGAACTCTGGAAATTTTTCTGTGAGCTAATGTATAAGGACCTTACTTCTTTAAGAAATATAGTATTTGAGGAGACCATCTGTAAAAACTAAGATCACAGTTAATTTAGCAAGAATGGAATTTAAATCAACTGGGCCATTTAATGGCACATATTTTCAGGAAAGTATACAGTATATTTTGTCAACATTGATAACTTAGTCTGTTAGAAACTATCAAAATATTATTTTTCTGTTACTTTGAAGCTTCTTAGTCGAATCTCCAATAGCAGGAAAATACAGAACTACTTTATAAAAGCCTGAATATGAGCTTTATTCAAATATGAAACGAAAAAATGTTAACTAATAGCAACATCCAGAGTAAAAAAGATTATTAGAATTGATAAATTTTATGATAGATTTGAGAATTTATAATTTGTTTGCATATATATGTACATATATACTTGAATGATATTATCTTTTATGAATCTAGTGCCTGCTCTTTATAAAATGACCATGTTAGAGCTGGAGAAAAGTAACACAGTATCTAAAAAAGTATTTTTATAAGATTATTTTCTGCAGTAAGTTTATCAATATGTAAAAAAAAATGTGGACTATGATACATTTTTTTTTAGTCGTTTCTGAAATTTCATTATGAGTCAGAATAGTGTTTAACAAAAGGGACCTAGGTATTAAAATGGCATAACTTTGGGTTCTGGTATAACTATGGCAATATAAGCCCACTGCGATTCATCTCTCCCACTGAGTACAACTAAAATATCTTAACAAAATACAAAAATCAACTACACAAGGATTTTTAAAAGTAAGCAAAAACAGGCACATTTTAAATTAAAGTCAAATCTTTAAAATGTGACCTGCATGGGGGATGATATTATCATTTCATTATTTTGTCTTTCTCTTTTGCCCGAGGGTAGCCCAGTCATAGAACCATGGGACAGAGAAGAATGGCTAAATCTCTACTAGAATCCCAACTTTCTGTCCTGAAGAACTTGGAAAAGAGTCCCATATAAACTGAAATGCCAGGTAAACATAGAAAGGAAAAAGCTAAAGAAGGATCATTAATTTTGTAATCCTAGAGGTAACACCTGAGCAGTGTATATACAAAAAGACAAAAAACAGCATAGCAGAGGCTTTGAAAACTGAACTGAGATTAGCACCACTGTCCTTTGTAGATAAAAAAGAATTCACAGTCTGAATATAAATGTTTGAATTCATTGCTAAAACAATTAAAGCAACATGATCACTCATTTGGAGTACAACAGGACCAAGAATCTACACATTGCAATATTAAAAATGTACAGAATAAAACATAAAATTAATTTACACAAAAAATGTGATAAATTTTTACAGGACATTGCTATCAAAGTATGAAAGCCAAAATATGTCCAAATGATCAAAATATATCAGAAAAATACTTTATATCAGCTTTTATAGTCATTCTCCATAAGGTGAAAAGTAGACACACTTGACATGAATGGAAGGTGACTCTTACCAGCACAACACACACACACACACATGCATGTGTGTGTGTGTGTGTGTGTGTGTGTGTGTGTGTGTACACACTATAAAAATAAATAATTGGAAAATTTAAAACTGAAAATATTGTTTTGAAATTTACAAAATTGTAGGATTGGCTTAGTAGTAGAGTACAGATTATAAAAGAAAGAATAAGTGAATTTGAAGGTAGATAGTTTATAAATAGATACTCAATCTGGAAAACAAGGAGAAAACAGACTAAACAAAAAAACAAGCAAACAAAAAACAGAACATTGGAGACTAATGGAAAAACATTTTAAAAGATGAATGAGTCACAGTTTCAGAAGTATAGAATTTCTAGGCTGTGTTACTAGTTGAAGTAACCTAGGTAAAGTCTAGTAGTTTCCCCATGTTCAAAAGAAGTTGAAACTCTAGGGAGAAAAAAATCAACTAACATTTGTACTGCAGAGCATCTGTGCATAGAGAATTTCAGAGATCTCTGCTATTCAACTGAGTACTGATTAGTGCAAACATGTGAGAAGATCACCAGAGTTTAGGGGAAAATAGCACCCCTAAGACAATCCCAAGAACTCATACAATGCTAAGAGTGTCTATCTTCAATAATCAAAGCAGAAAACTGCATAATTGATGGTGCACAAGATGGAGTACCGAGAAGCTTCTTGTTTTAGTAGAAAATTTAGCCCTGAAATAAATTATGTTTGGATATCTTCTCACAAAGCTTAAAAATTAGAAGAGAAATATCAATTACTTGTAAGTAACTAAATCATGACCCATAACAAAGATTTTAAAAATTATAGGTAAATAAAATATTCAGCAACTACAATTTAAAATTCACAATACCTGATAACACCTTCAAATTTACCAAGCATGCAAAGTGAAAGAAAATTAAAAATTAATATTGAGGGAAAATCAATTGATCAAAAGAGACTCATACCACATGTTCTCACTTATAAGCTGACCCTGAACATTTATCATAACACTGTAAGACAGAGTTTGGCAGTAGTGGGACTGTGACAGAAAGGGGCCTGCTAGCAGTTACAAGTATTCCTTTTGAAAGTCAATCAGCAAGCTCTGAAAACCCACCAGACTGGTTTTGTTTGAAAAAGCCAAATAGCCAAAGACTGATGGTTCTCATGAAAATGCAAAAGAGTAACTAATTCACAAGCATACTCAAATCTTCTCTTTATCAGTTTACAGCCCCTACTCACCCAGTATTTCCTGGAAATCATTTGTTCTTTGAAAATCTGATCTTGCTGAGTACAACCTTGTGAATTCCAAAAAAAATGTGCAATCACTCAACATGACCCCCCTCCCTTACCTAAGCAAAGGAATAAGACCCCTCTCCTCCCTCCCTTTCTGGGGTGCTCAGCCTGGGAGCATTAGCCCATCGAGTCCACCAGCGTAAATAAAATTGCCACTTCCTATAATAGCCTCTGTGTCACGGCCTCTCTGTCTTCCCACTACATTCTAGTGCATTGGCTGGGAAAGGAGAGTTTGAAGATGGTGTGTTCCACCCCCTTTGTCATCGGAGTATGATCCCCAGGGTGACAGGAGAGGCAATCTCACCTGGCATGCAATGGACCTCTTGATCCATAAGAGGGAGGCCCCTCTCGGTGCACTGAGGCTCAGACCACGAAAGCACAACAGGAACCCAAGAGGCAAGGAACTGGCATACGTAGCACTGCCCAATGGAAAGGGTAGGAACAAGGGCCTTTGCATAGACCTGTCAGTAGGTGGCAGAAGGGGAGCTTGATCACCTCCTGGAGTCTGCAAGTAGTCTCCAGCCTGAAGGAAAGGGCTGAAAGGCAGTGAAGAAAACGCTGCTTTGAGAGGAAACCATAGACTCCTAGGAATTGGGTAGAGGGTTGGAGAATGTGCTGTGTGATTGCGTGTGAATGGGACAGACAGCGGAATTGTTCTGACCTGACCAAAGGGCTGAAGAGAGTGTTGAGTCCCAATCTAAGCCAGTCGTGAACTCATACAGCTGAGGGCAGTCCTGACCCTGTCATAAATTCGGTCTGGGTTGGGGGCTTATATCAACCTGTCAATTGCTAAGATGTGTCTGAAATATCTTCGCGAGGAGTATAGCTGGAGGAGGATGAAGTGGCTGTTTATCCCATATTCCTCGATCCCTCATTTCCCTCATTTGTGTGTGCACACCATCTGTTAGGGGGAGGAAATTGGTGGAAACCAAAGTAAGAATACCCCTGTTGATTGTATGCTTAAGAACTTTGACAAATGTTCTTCTATGAAGATGATTATGTTGTCAAACTGTCTCAGAGAAAGCTCCGTACATTCTGTGAAGTAGATTGGCCTTCTTTCAAGGTTGGGTGGCTGCCAGAGGGAACCCTAGATAGAAAAACCATTAGGAGAGTATATAGAATTATAGCAGGAGAGTCAGGTCACTCAGACCAATTCCCTTACATCAGCTGTTGGCAGGATGTGGTCCTTGCATGGCCCTCTTGGCTAAAAGCTTGCTGGGAAGACAATTGCAAAATTATGGTGGCCCTCAAAACTGCTAAGTCCAAGTGCCCATCAGAGTCTGATGGATTGGCTGACAAGCCAATGCTGGCTAGTGAACCAGAAATCCCACCACCTTATTCTCCAATCTATCCACCATTACCACCTGCTCCCATGGCACCAGCCACTGATTGGAGTGCACCCCTATGCCTAGTTCATCTCCCAAGCAATCGGAGGGCACACCTGAACAAATAGTTCTGACTCCCCACACCCCATCCAGAAAGCAGCTGCCAGAATGAATGTCTGACTTCACCTCAGGGGAGTTCCGGGGTGCTTTCCAGATGCCACTGAAGGAGGTTAGGGGATCTATTTGTAATGATCAAGAAGGCTACATCCAAGGTGGGCAATGTGTATTTGTGTACCAACCTTTAACCACCACAGACCTCCTGAACTGGAGGAATCATACACCCACCCTCCTTCATGGAAAAACCTCAGGCCATGATTGACTTAATGCATTCTATTATCCAGACCTAGAGACCAACCTCTAGGTAGACTGCTGCCAACTCCTCCTGACCAAATTCAATACTGAGGAGCATTGGAGACTTACACAGGGGGCTGTGAAATGGCTAGAGGAACATGCTCCTGCTGGAGCACTCAATGGCCAGGCATATGCCCAAGATCAGTCCCCAGAGGAGGACCCCCAATGGGACCCCAACAGCACCCAGGGGCTGCAAATGCTTGAACAGTATCAGGAGGCCCTCATAGGGGTCATGAGAGAAGGAGGAAAAAAGCCCATAAACATGAGCAAGATCTCTGAGGTGTTCCAGGGAGCTGATGAGAGTCCAAGCAAATTCTATGAGAGACTCTGTGAAACCTTTGGACTATATATCCCCTTTGATCCAGAGGCAGCAGAAAATCAGTGTATGGTAAATGAAACTTTTGTCAGACAATCCCAGGGGGATATTCGACGTAAGCTACAAAAGCTAGAGGGTTTTGCTGGAATGAATGCCAGCCAACTGCTAGAAGTTGCCACTAAAGTATTCATTAACAGAGATAAAGAGGCTCAGCAGAAGGCAAATCAAAGGCAGAAAAAGAAAATGGCCATGCTTGCTGATAATAGGCCCACAGGGAGAAAGCAGAGGCAGAGGTCAGGGAAGAAGACAGCCAGGTTGGCAGTTTTCCCAGAGCTGGGCCCGGAACACCTCAGCCTGCCCAGGGATCTCTGCACTCCATCTATCAGCCCATACAAGGGACATCATGACCTCCTATCAAGTTAGGAAGGAACCAGTGTGCCTATTGTTACCAAGAAGGTCACTGGAAAGGTGAATACCCCCAACAAATAGCTGATGAGATAGACCTACAGGGAAGTGGCCCTCAAAGCTCCATTTATCAACAGGACCCACCAGTTCCCAACAGCTCTGTGGGCTTGGCCTCGATGGAAGAATTGTAACAAGAATAGGCCAGACCGGGCTCCCTACTATCTTTAGGTCCCCAGGAGCCTATGGTCAGTATGACAATAGTAGGGGACCAGTGTATGAAATTCATGGTCGACATGGGAGCTGAGCATTCCATGATCACCCAGCCTGTAGGTCCCTTCTCTAAAAAACAGGCTAATGTTATGGGAGTCTCTGGGCATCAAGCCAAACATCTCTTTACAATGCCATGACATTGCACAGTCAGTGGCCATGAGGTCATATAAGAGTTCCTGTATCTCCCAGATGGCCCCATAGCCTTAATGGGGTGAGACTTCCTGGGGAAACTTCAAGCTCAGATAAACTTTGACTCCGCTACTCATGTAACTCTGAGATTAAGAGGCCCAGAGGCTAAAATTATGACCTCACAATCCCCTGGGAAGAGGAATGGTGGCTCTACAGCTTAACAGAAGTCTCACAAAAATCCCCAGAGCTGCTGTTTTGAATACTGGGAGTATGGGCAGAGAACAATTCTCCAGGACTGGCAAAAAATATACCCCCTGTGGTTGTGGAATTAAAGCCAGGGGGTGAGCCAGTCCAGCGGAGGCAGTACTTCATCCCACACAAAGCACAAGTAGGAATCCATAAGTACTTGGAAAGGCTCTTGCATTATGAAATCCTCTGGGTTTGTCAGTCTGCTTGGAATACACCTCTGTCACCAGTTGCAGAAGCCAGACACAAATGACTACTGGCCAGTTCAAGACTTGCGAGCCATAAACCAGGTCGCAGTCACGCTACACCCCATCATCCCTAACCCGTGTATGCTCCTGGGTCTCATCCTCGCTGAGCCTGCTTTCTTCACTTGCTTAACCTTAAAGATGCCTTCTTCTGCATCTGCCTGGCCCCAAATAGCCAGTTGATGTTCACTTTCCAATGGGAGGACCCGACAAATGGCACCAAGGGACAGTTAACTTGAACTTGGCTGCCCCAAGGGTTCAAGAATTCTCCAACCATCTTTGCTAGGGCACTAGCCTCAGATTTAAAAGACTTTCCAGCACACGAGTGTGACTGTACTTTGCTCCAGTATATAGATGATTTACTATTGGCAGCACCAACCTGAAAGAACTGTATGCAAGGGAAACAACTACTGCTCACCCTCCTGTGGAAGGCAGGTTACAAGGTCTCAAGAAAAAAAGCCCAAATATGCCAGGAAAAGGTTAGATATCTGGATTTTCATTTGTCCCAAGGCCAGCACCAACTTGGCCCAGAAAGGAAACAGGCAGTGTGCTCTCTACCAGTCCCCACCACCCGGCGTCAAATTTGGGAGTTTTGGGAGGCTGTGAGGTTCTGTAGAATTTGGATACCTAACTTCTCCATCATGGTAAAACCCCTCTACGAAGCCACAAGGGGGGCTGGAACTGGAACCCCTGCTATGGGAAAAGGCCCAGCAACAAGCCTTTGAACAAATCAAACAGGTTCTTACCAATGCACCTGGTCTGAGACTCCCAGATGTGGCTAAACCTTTCTTTTTATATGTGCATGAGCATGTTGACACAGCCATAGGCATCTTAACTCAAATGCTAGGATCATGGCATAGACCTGTGGCATATTTATCCAAACAGCTAGATTCTGTGGCCCAGGGCTGGCCACCCTGTTTATGAGCCCTGGCAGCCACAGCACTCCTGATAATGGAAGCTGACAATTTTTTTTTTTTTTTTTGAGTTGGAGTCTCACTCTGTTGCCCAGACTGGAGTGCAGTGGCCGCTTCTGGCCACCGCAGCCTCGCCTGCTGGGTTCCGGCGATCCTTCCACCTCAGCCTTCCAAGTAGCTGGAATTACAGGCATGCGCTACCATGCCCAGCTGATTTTTTATTTATTGTAGAGATGAGGTCTCGCTGCCCAGGCGGGTCTCGAACCCGCGGGCTCAGGCAATCCACTCACCTCAGCCTCCCAAAGCCGCGGGATTACAGGCTGAGCCACTGAGCCCGGCTGAAGCTGACAAATTAATTATGCAACAACATCTAACAGTCAGGGTGCCTCATGCAGAGGGGGAGCGGTGATAAATTTAATGGAATACAAGGGACAATATTGGCTAACCAACGCTCGAATGATCAGATATCAGGGAATGCTCTGTGAAAACCTACACATTCACCTGGAGGTGATAAAGACTCTAAATCCGGCCACCTTACTACCCATAGAGCCAGGATAGCCAGACCGTGATTGCATTGAAATCACAAATGAAGTGTTCTCTAGCCATCCAGATTTAACAGACCAGCCCCTCAGGAAGCCTGAAGTCGAATACTTAATGGATGGAAGCAGTTTCATAAAGGAGGGGGAGCACTTCGTGGGTTATTCAGTGATAACTTTAAACTCAACAGTTGAAGTGAAACCCCTGCCAACAGGAACTTCAGCTCAAAGAGCAGAACTCATTGCGCTAACTTGAGCACTCCAGCTAGCTGCAGGGCTGCACGCTAATATCTATACAGACTCCAAGTATGCTTTTACTACCTTGCATGTACATGGGGCCTCATACAAGGAGAGAGGTTTAATCAACTCAGGGGGAAAGGACATAAAATATGGCAAAGAGATTCTAGAGCTACTAGACGTTGTGTGGGCACCAAAGGAGGTGGCAGTCATACATTGCAGAGGGCATCAAAAAGGAAATGCGATAACTGCCAGAGGGAATCGCAGAGCAGATCAAGAAGCAAAGCTGGCAGCAACGAAAGAAACTGTTGGAACAACTGCAATAGCTGCGGCACTGCTTCCCAGCCCACTGACAAACTGGAGTCCCAGGTACTTGGCAGATGAGAAAACATGGTTTGGTACCGAAACAGGATACTACCTGCAAACCAGATGGTGGAAATTCCAAGATGGCCGAATAGTAATTCCAGCATCATTGGCTCCAGCATTTGCCAGGCCATTTCACCAAGGGACACACAGTGGATGGACTGCTCTTGAAAATTCTCTCAGTAAGTACTTCTATGTCCCCTGACTCTCCAGTATAGCGTGGGTGGTCTGTGAACAATGTGTAACTTGTGCTCAAAATAACCTGCAGCAGAGACCCAAAGTCTCCCCCGGAGTGCAGCATGTTGGGGGGCACCCTTTGAGGATCTTATCGTGGACTTTACAGAACTCCCACACTGCCAAGGCTACAAATACCTCCTTGTTTTTGTGTGTACTTTCTCAGGATGGGTTGAGGCCTTCCCCAAAAGAACAGAAAAAGTCACTGAGGTGGCCCAACTCCTGTTAAAGGAAATCATTTCCTGGTTTGAACTCCTGATCACTATCGGATCGGACAATGGACCCGCATTTATAGCTGAGGTAGTACAGTTAATGACTAAAGGACTGCAAATCAAATGGAAGCTACATACTGCCTATAGGCCAGAAAGTTTGGGGAAGGTGAAGCGAATGAACTGGACCTTAAAGTCACAACTAAGTTATGCCAAGAAACTCATTTAGGCTGGGTACAGCTTCTGCCAATAGTCCTTCTAAGGGTGAGGTCTAGCCCCACTAAACAAACACGCTTCTCACCTTTTGAAATTCTTTATGGGTGGCCACCCCCTCTCGTTAAGGGCATAGAGGGAGACTTAAAGGAATTAGGAAGTCTTACCCTAAAACAGCAAATGCAAGCCTTAGGTTCAGTCCTAAATGCCATCCATTGTCAAGTCAAAGAATGATTGCCAATTTGTTTAACTACCGATGCCCATTCTTTTAAGCCAGGTGATATGGTATGGGTAAGAGAATGGAATGTACAACCTCTAAAGCCCCTCTAAAGGGGGCCATTTACTGTTCTTTTATCTACCCCAACCGCAGTCAAAGTAGCCGAAGTGGTTCCTTGGATCCATTATAGCAGAGTTAAGCTGGCCTTCCAGGACTGGGAGTGCACCACAGATTCGGCAACACCCCTTAAGCTGACCCTCCAGAAAGTCACCAAGCCCAACAGAGGACCCAGAATAAATTTCTCAAGCCCTGTTCTAGAAGCCTGAGGATACTTCAGTCCTGCTTCAGTCACATACCAGAGGCTAGCTGATTGATGCAAGCAGAAGATTGTTGATTCAGCTTAAGAACTCAGCAGACATCACTGATAAGCCATTGTTTTGCTTTGTCAACCTTTATATTTGCCAAACTTTGTCATTTTAATTGCTGTAGAACTGACTTTATTTGCTATAGAATTAACAGAGTTGTCCCCATTGAACATGTTACGAAAGGGTTTCACTAGCATTTCCGTTCTTTCTTATGATAGGAAGTTTACTTGTGCTTTTATGTATTTCTGCCTAATTTGGGTGTCTACCACTTCCCCCACATACCCGCATGTAGATGTATAGAAACTATCTGGTCAGACATAAAAGTTTTCCATCGTTATTCATCCCAGTCAGAAGTTTGTTATACTGACAAACATATCTGCACCTATAATGGCCAGCTATACTTTACTGGATTATCAAAACAAAGCTACCAGTACACTAAAGCTGGTGTCATAGCCTGTAGCACCCCTGGAAACATAAATTGGGTTTGGTGGGATCTTGCCCCTGCACCCAAAGCCGACAAACTGATTAAAGAAACTGAACAATTTGTAGCTCCTCCAGCCACCCAACAGTCAAAGTTAACCCCCTTCCCTCAACCATGGGAAGTAGGCCAAAATCTGTTTATAAATTTGACTGAAAATATAGCCTGGACACTTTGTGTCACCAATTGTTGGGTATGCGGAGGAGCCCTAATAACTGAAGAGTGGCTTTGGAAGGGAACTAGTCTGGATGCATACCAGCTCCTCCAATGGAACCATTCTGTAACTGTTAGAACAGATAACCTACCCCAAAAGTGGATCCTCTCCTCAAAAGTAATTGAAGAAGACTGTTTAAGCAGAGCAGGCTCTGCTTATACTCAATGGGTAGGAGAAACTCCTTGCAAAAGAATATTATACTGGAATTCAACCCACCAGACCTGGTGGTCAACAAGGCCTGTTTGGTATTGGGCACCTGCTTATGCAACTAAATCTTCTCAATGTACTATTGTCACCCAAACTATAAGTAACTATACAGTACTATCCTCTGAACAGGCTAACCCGTTTCAAAGTATCCCTATTATAAGTCAAAGCTGGACAGATCTGTCCTCTGTAAATCCAGACCTCTGGAAAGCCCCTAAAGAGCTGTTTTAAATATGGGGAAAGATTGCATATGCCCAGCTTCCAGCATTATGGAAAGGCACATGTACCATAGGAATAATCCAGCCAGGATTTTTCCTTCTGTCTAACCCAAGGGGGGATGAACTAAGCATTCCCCTTTATGAAAGTCTCAAAACATGAGATGCTCGATCCCTCGACCAAGTTCCTAATATAGGAGGGACCCAGGTTTAGAAAGATGACAAATGGCCATCCCAGAGAATTATAGATAGTTATGGCCCAGCCACATGGGCACAAGAGGAAGTTGGGGATAGCACATGCCTGTATGTATGCTAAATCACATTATTAGGCTAAAAGCTGTCTTAGAAATTATAACTAATCAAACAGTCAAGGCTTTTGAGCTTGTTGCTCAGCAACAATCCCAAATGCGTGTAACTATTTATCAAAACTGCTTAGCTTTGGACTAACTGCTAGTGGAAGAAGGAGGAGTATGTGGCAAATTTAAAAGCTCTGACTGTTGTTTTCAAATAGATGATAATAGTAAAGCAATAACTGATATAGCCACCAATATTAGAAAGCTTGTCCATGTCCCAGTGCAAAAATGGCAAGGGATAAAAATTGGCAATTGGTTTGAAAACATGTTCTCGGGTCTGGGAGGATTTAGGTATATTATTGGATCTGTAGTCCCATTGGTGGGATCCTGTCTTATCCTCCCTTGCATAGTTTCAATAATTATGAACACCATTTCTGAATTTCTGGAAACAGTTATTGAATGAAAAACTGCAGCCCACATAATGTTGATGCGCCAGATTAAGGATGATGATGCTCTAGACCCATGAGGGGTCGAGCATCAAAGGGGGGAATGTGGCAGAAAGGGGGCTGATAGCAGTTAAAAGTATTCCTTCTGAGAGTCAGTCAGCAAGTTCTGAAAACCCACCAGACTTGTTTTGTTTGAAAAAGCCAAATAAGCCGGGCTCAGTGGCTCAGCCTGTAATCCCGCGGCTTTGGGAGGCCGAGGTGAGTGGATTGCCTGAGCCCACGGGTTCGAGACCTGCCTGGGCAGTGAGACCTCATCGCTACAATAAATAAAAAAATCAGCCGGGCATGGTAGCGCATGCCTGTAATTCCGGCTACTTGGAAGGCTGAGGCAGAAGGATCAACGGAGCCCAGCAGGTCGAGGCTGCGGTGACCGGGAGCGGCCACTGCACTCCAATCTGGGCGACAGAGTGAGACTCCAACTCAAAAAAAAAAAAAAAGAAAGAAAAAGCCAAATAGCCAAAAACTGATGGGCTTTCATGAAAATGCAAAAGAGTAACTAATTCACAAACTTACCCAGATTCTCTCTTTACCAGCTTACAGCCTCTACTCGCCCTGCATTTCTGGAAACCATTTGTTCTTTGAAAATCAGATTTTGCTGAGTACAACCTTTGAATTCCAAAGAAAATGTGTAATCACTCAACACAACCCCCCTCCCTTACCTAAACAAAGGAATAAGACCCCTCTCCTCCCTTTCTGGAGTTCTTGGCCTGGGAGCATTAGCCTGCCGAGTCCGCCGGCATAAATAAAATTGCCACTTCCTATAATAGCCTCTGTGTCACGGCCTCTCTGTCTTCCCACTACAGGACGTTAGCAGGAGAGGGAAGGGGAGGTCACATAACAATTCTAAGGGCACCTTATCTCAAACCAGGAGAAGCAGGGACCAAAGGAAGATCCAAATATTACCTGTATGATGACCACTTATCTACCAAATCCTGAATTGTACTCCACATCTTTAAAATAAAATAAAATAAAAATATAATAAAATAGAAAAAAGACCCAGAAATAAAATAGGGAATGTGGTTAGTGGACATGGCATTGCAATAGTTATTATAACTGTGTCCAAGAATGCTTGTGATAAAATTCACTAAAAAGAATAAGTGGCAGACTGGATTTTTCACAATAAATGATTAGTGAATTTGAAGACAGCAATGGAAAGCTATGTAAAATGAATTAGAGAAAGAGACAAACAAAATGAGCAGTGCATTAATGAACAGCGAGGCAACCTCAAATTTCTGTATATATGTGGAACTCAAATCATTGAAAGAGATGAAGGGGAGAGAACAGAAACATATTTAGAGATAAGATGACTGAAAAATTTCCAAACTTGAAAACTATAAATTCATAGCTCAATGAATTCTAACAAACACTAGAAACATCAAATAACATATATCATAATGAAATTATTTAAATTCAGAGGTAAAGAAAGATCTTAAGATTAGTAAGAGGTAAACCATTATTTAAAATCTCATAAATCAGTTATGCACCCACAAGAAGCCAATACAACTTGCAAATATTATAGTAAAAATACATAAAGTTGAAAATTATAGAGCAATGTTTTGTAGATTTTAGTGTGTATTAGAAGTGCCTAGTATGCTAGTTAATATTGTACATTTTAAGGCTTTAGCCTAGAAAACCTGCTTCATTAGATTTGTTGTAGAATCTATGAATAAACACTTTAGCAAATATCATTAACATTCTTAACATTTTTATTAATATAAAATTGACATACAAGAAAATACAATCTTAAGTTCTTAATTTGATGCACTGTGACAATTATATACACACATCTATCTACCAGTGAAAACAAGATATAGAACTTTTCCAGCACTCTTGAAATTTTCCTCCTCAAGAGACACCTCAAGCCCCATAGAAAATAACTACGCAGATTTCTATTAACATAATGCAGTTTTGTCTATTAGATTTCACACAAATAAACTTATATAGAATGTACTTCCTTACATCTGACTTCTTCCATTCAATTTAGTGGTTTTTGGATTCTTCTCTGTTCTGTGTACAGTATTTTATTATTATTGTTGAGAAGGATTCTATCACATTGATATAGCACAAATTGTTTAATCCATTCATGTGTTGATGGGCATTTCTAGTGTTTCCATTTTCAAGTTATTATAAATAAAAGTGCTATGTACATTTCTATACTTGTCTACAAGTAGATATATGATTTTATTTTTTTGCAAATGTGATCATAATCTAGGAATGGAACAGGTGTACCATGGGTTAGGTGTATATTTAGCTTGCAAAAATTAAAACCTGCTAAACTCTTTTCAAAGCAATTTACATTTCCATTAGTAATGCTTGTGAGTTCCAGTTGTCAATATTTGTTAAAATCAGCCCCTTTTATTTTAGCCATGTCAATGCTATATGGTAATTTCTCACTGTGATTTTAATTTGCATTTACCTAAAAACTAATGTTGATGAAGACATTTCAAATGCTTATGGACCATTTATACATCTTATCTTTCTAAAGAGTCTGTTCAAATCTTTTGATTTTTTAAAACTTGAGTTGTTCATTTATTACTGATTTATAGTCTTTCTATACACACCCATATGTATGTATATATACACACATACTGTGTGTGTATGTATAATCGTATCTAGTCACACAGAAGTTGGATCTGTGTCTAAATTCATTATTGTGAAGGATACTTGAGGAATTAATTTACAATTTGTTTCTACCATATCTTGTTTCTTTTCATTTTAAAAAGATATCTAACAAGACTTTTGAACCCCCTTGCCTTTCAGGAGTTTCCTAAGATAAACTTGCTAATTTTTTATTTTTAACAGCTTTATTTGTTTTTTTTGTTGTTGTTTTTTTGTGTGTTTTTTGTTTGTTTGTTTTTGGTTTTTTGTGGGGTTTTTTTGAGTTAGAATCTCACTCTGTAGCCCAGACTGGAGTGCAGTGGCTGCTCTCGGCCACTGCAGCCTCGACCTGCTGGGCTCTGGCGATCCTTCTACCTCAGCCTTCCAAGTAGCCGGAATTACAGGCATGCGCTACCACACCTGGCTGATTTTTTGATTTATTGTAGAGATGAGGTCTCGCCTGCCCAGGCGGGTCTCGAACCCGCGGGCTCAGGCAATTCACTCACCTCAACCTCCCAAAGGGGTGGGATTACAGGCTGAGCCACCGAGCCCGGCTTTTAACAGCTTTATTGATATATATTTTATATATTATAAAATTCACCTATCTAAATTGTGCAATTAAGTGGATTTTTTGGTATGTTTGAAGAGTTGTGGCAACCATAATCATAATCTAATTTTAGAACATTTTCATCACTTTAAAAACAAATCCCATTAACAGTCACTCCTGACCACCATTGCTTTTGTTAAATTCTGGCTCAGTCATGCTTCCACTGAGCTATGGCTGGGCCATGCTTCTCTTTAAACTCTGGAACCCTCCAATCTAGAGGAGGTGGATTCCCCTTTTCTCTCTCTCTCTGATATACCTTCTAAATAAACTGTATTTTTCAATCTAAAAACAAAACAACAACAAAAAAGTCACTACTTATTTCCTTCCATACACCATTCCAGTCCTCAGACTAGTATATTTTTTCTAGATCATTGTCTTTATATATTAGTTATGGAATAATTTAACTGAATTCTTGGGATAACAAATATTATTCATGTTTAACTTTTATTTTTCTTCAGAAGGAAAGATAGAGATATATACTTTATGGGAAAATTATTTTTACATAATTAAAAATAAAATTCTTTCTACATTACAGCATATTGACATTTATAAACTATATGGAAAGTGTATTAATTTCTAATTGAAATTTGCTTTTTTCTTTTTATAATAATCTCTTTGAGGCAAGATACTTTATAAATTACCTAATAGTCATTTGTACTATAGAATTATATTTACAATTATTAATATAAAGAAAATATAAGCTGGGCTCGGTGGCTCAGCCTGTAATCCCACGCTTTGGGAGGCCGAGGTGAGTGGATTGCCTGAGCCCGTGGGTTCGAGAGCCGCCTGGGCAATTTGGTGAGACCTCATCTCTACAATAAATCAAAAAATTAGCCAGGCATGGTAGCACATGCCTGTAATTCCGGCTGCTCGGAAGGCTGAGGTAGAAGGATCACCGGAGCCCAGCAGGTTGAGGCTGCATTAGCCGGGTGCAGCCACCGCACCCCAGTCTGGGTGACAGAGTGAGACTCCAACTCAAAAAAAAAAAGAAAAGAAAATATAAATTATTTAGGTGTATATATTCTTAGATATGCTACATATATATTTCATAGCAGAATAAAAACTCTTGATCCAATAAAATAATTAAAAATTGTTAATGTACAGGCTATGGTAGCTCTTCTACTTAATTATTTATGTATGGCATGCTAATGAGCTATTTTAAATGTCCTAGAATTCTCCAAATTAAAAAATCTAATTTTCACTGGTATATACAGAGCAAACTTGCACTTTGAACTATGTGAATCAAATATTTCTATGCTTAATTTTGTATCAGTAAAAATAATCATGAATATTTTGGGCAGACCACCACAAGTAAATACAATTATTATAAAAATAAATCAATGAAGCATATGGGATAATAAATTTAAATAGGTGTGACTTTTCTTGTAAACACACTTTTAAATTATTTTTCACAGATATCACTCATTTTTGGTCAAGCAATTCCAGTGAATAAATACTCAACTGATGAGTCACTTTAATTCTGTTTTGCAGAGGAGAATTGTCAGCATATTAGGAAAATATTTCTTTATTGGCCCCGAGAGGGAAGCTTGTGCTAGAAGAGTTTCCAAACTACAGTGCATCTACATCCACACTTGTTCTCTAATTTAAAATAAGAGAAGGTGTTGAACTTAAGCCATCCATGGTATTCTGACCCAATGGCAACCAATTAGTAGAGCTGTGTTTGAGGTATCTTGAATGAAATAAAACCAAATATCAAAAAGAACTGTTTTAAGGTTTTTATTTTCCATATTAATGCATCTATCAATGTATACAAAAGTGTATACACACACAAATACATGCACAAACTTTCTTTTGAAAAAAAAAAGTATATGGCCAAATAGCCAGTAAATATATCTTCACAAATAATTTGTTTTCAAAATGAAATAATATTTAAATTGTGCTTTTTGTCCTTTTAAATCTATGAGAGTGAGTTCATATTTGTAGCACATCAAGACTTTTCTAGTTCTGTCTACTGCAGATGTATTTAAAACAGCAGATCCCATCATTTGTTTTCTGATTTATAGACCAAATTAAACTATTAACAAAAATACTAAATGTGGTGATTGTAATTCTAAACTATTTATTAAAGTCTCACAAAATATAATGTGAAGCAAAGCTGGTTTAAATAAAATATATTCTTACATAAAACATAAGAACAAACTAATTCTTCAGTCTTATATTTATATTTTGATTTTGAAATTAGTATAATATTCAGGTAATTGCAAGTTACAGAAGAATTTTAAAAAGTAAAAATGTCCATTTGTATTTAAACATTCAAGTATAATTTATGAAGAAAAAACTACTTTTTCAAAGAGATAATAGACATCACAATAGACTATAATTGAAAGGAAAAGACACTGATTTATAAAACTATGCATAAAAGTCTTAAAGTTAATGTATCTCTGGTTGTGAATATATAGCTGTCTAAACTGGCTTCCAGAAAAGCAGAGACATAAAAGTCCTAGGTCATGCTATTGTCATAATGATTCAAGTTGTTTCACAGACATAGACTTAGAGGGATTACATGTGGTGTAAGTTTTAGAACTTCTGCTAATCAGGTCTTACCAAAAATATGAATTGTGAAACGCTTAAAAAGTTCATGAAATCTCTGCTACAAATGTCTATTGGAAACCTATATCTGAACTGTATTGAGGCATTACATAATCAAGGAGTGCTTATTCTGTGTTGTGCCAACACCATTTTAACAGATTAACTATAATTGTTAATAGTGGGTGAATTCAACCTTCAACCTACTGATATATCATCAATGTTTATATTCAATAAGAACAATGTAAAATCATCATAATTTCTAGTTTTGTTTTTTTTTAGAAGCAACAGCCTATGTAGGAAAGATTATTTCTAAACTAGAAAATAATGCATAATATTGGCATCTAGTTTCCCAGTCCTCAAAAAGATTGTCATATTCCTTTACTTTCATGAGGTAGAAAAAAAAAGGAAAATTGCAATCTGCCATACAATAAATAAAAAACAAAGCAAACTCATTTATATAAAAAAGAACATGTAGAGTCCTAAAAAGGTCATAGTCCTAGTTCATTGTCACAGTTACTTTCAAGCATAAAACTGGTTACATAAATAAACCATTGCTAAAGACAATATCAAAAAGAAAAAAACTTGTAGAATGCCTGTTTTAAAAATGTCTTTACAATGCACATCTTCAAAAGAGAAGTCACACTTATTGTAAAAATTGACTGTCTTTGAGTCTGTGTGAAAGGGAAGATGTTTGCATACTCAGAATGAAACAGATTTATTCTAGAAATTGATCTTCCATATGACCCAGCAATTCCTCTATTGGGAATATATTCAGAGGAACTAAAATCATTCTACAAAAAAGCATACCTGCACACGTATGCTTGTTGCAGCTCTATTCACAATAGCAAAAACGTGGAAACAACCATGTTGCCCATCAAAGCTGGAATGGATTAAAAAAATGTGGTACATAAACACAATGGAATATTATGCAGCCATAAAGAAGGACAAACATATTTACTTCGCAACAACTTGGATGGATTTAGAGTTGATCATACTCAGTGATCTATCGCAGAAACCAAAAACAGAGTACCATATGTTCTCACTCATAAGCAGAACTTGAACAATCATAGTACTATAAGAAAGGGATTGGCAGTAGTGGGAAACTGTCAGGGGAGATGGTAAGGGGCTGGCAATTGATGGAAACTGCTAGGGGAGGGAGAGGAATACCTCATCAACAAGGGTACCTGCATAATAAATGTTTGTATACCTAACCCTGAATATTGTACCCTACATCTTTATAATAAATAAATAAGTAAATAAATAGCACAGAATTTTGTAGTTTCTATTTATACTTTCTAATTAATTGGCCCATAAAGTAGAATACACAATTTGTATTCACATAAAAAAATTAAATATTTTTTCAAAGAAAAAAGCATATATAATAATATAAGATTAATCAATACCTTTGCTATAGTTTTCAATACATTTCTAAAATGGCAATAGTAAGTACTTTACTATCAATAATTTCTTTCAATCTAAATATATAAAAGTTCTTAAAATACATAGTATGGCAGAATGAATTTAAAAATAACAATGATTTGAACTATATACTCTCTTTTATAGACTCAGTTGAGACCTAAAGACATGCAAAAGTTATACATAAACCATTAGAAAAAAGATATCTATGTAAATAGTAATGGGGAAATTACAGGAGTGTTTATACTAATGTCAGACAAAGTAAACTTAAATAAAAAATGTTACAAGAGACAAGCAACATTATAGAATAAAGAGTCAATTCACAATGAAGGTGTAACAATTATAAAATATATGAACCAAACATTAGAGATCCTAAACATATAGAGCAAATATTAAAAGAATTAAAGAGAGAAATAAAAAACTCTCCAACAATAGTATGAAACTTCAGTACCTCAATTTTCAATGATGGATAGAATACAGAGAAATTTCGACAACAAAAAAATCTAACACTATTTACCAATTGTAACTAACAAACATAAACAGAACATTCCATGCAACAATAAAAAAAGCCAATTATTCTAAAGTGTGCATGAAATATTCTCCAGAATAGATCATCTGTTAGACAACAAAATAAATCTTAATAAATGTGAAAATACTGAAATTATGCAAGTAACTTTTGATAGCATAATGAAATTGAAACAGAAATTAATTTAAAAAGCAGAAAATCCACAAGTGTGTGAAAATTAAACAATGCTTTCTTAACCACTGAGAAAAAAAAATTGCAGGAGAAATTAGAAAGTATCTTGAGATAGATGAAAGCAAAAATACAACATATCAAAATTTATGGAATGCAGGAAAACAGAACTGTTATAGTCTAAACTATGTCCTCTCAAATTTATATGTTGAAGTTCTAACTTCAGTAGCTCAGAATATAACTGTCTTTAAAGACAGAGTCTTTAAAGAGATGATTAAATTTAAATGGGGTCATTAAGGTGTGCTCAAATTCAATATGGCTGGTGTCCCTATAAAAAGTAATTTTAGGACCAGGCACAGTGGGTTAAGTTTGTAATTCCAGTGCTTTGGGAGGCCAAAACAGGATGATCACTTAAGACCAGGAGTTATGACCAGCCTGGGCAACACTGTGAGACCCTCATCTCTATGATATTTTTTTTTTAAAGAAGTGGAGATTAAGACAAAAAGTAAAACCATGTAAAGACACAGAAGCAAAATGATCATTTATGAGACAAAGAGGCCCTAAAAATAAACCAACCCTACTGACACCTTTAGTTTGATCTTCTAGGCTCCAGAACTGTGAGAAAATAATTTCTGTTGTTTAAGTCACCCAGTCTGTTACTATAGATCGCTACCAAATGAATGTAACTGCTAAGATAAGAAAAAATATATAACTATAAATACTTACATTGACAAGGAAGAGAGATCTAAAAGTAACCAAGTAACTTTGTACCTTAAGAAAATATAAGAACAAACTAAAATTAACAAAATTTTTTTAAAAAATTAAAATTAAAATGGACATTTTAAAACGGAGAATATAAAACTAAGAAAATGAACAAAATCAAGAATTGGTTCTTTAAAATGATCAATAAAATGGACAAAACTTTAGCTACATTGACTAGGAAATAAAGACTTATGTAATTATTATAGGAAATATGGAAAAAATTACTACCAATTTTACAAGAATAATAAAATAAGAAAGTACTATGAACAATTGCAGACTATAATCAAACCACATGAAATAAAATTTGCAGACATACACAATTTACCAAGATTGATACATGAATATATAAAAATCTGAAGAGACATGGAATTGATAAGGAGACTGAATATTTAATCAAAAATTTCTCAGCAAAATAATCTCAGAATCAGAGGGTTTCAGTGGTTAATTATACAAAGCATTTAAAGACTAATTAATACCAATTCTCTTCAAACTCTTTCAAAAACATTTTTAAAAAGACAGAAAAACTCCCAACTGCAAGACCAGCATTATCTTGATAGCAAAGCCAAAGATACCACAAGAAAAGAAAACCAGAGACAAATATTCCTGATGAATATTAATGCAGAAATTCTCAACAAAATACTAGAAAACTCAATTCAACAACAATGAAAAGTAATATGCACTATAACCAAGTGAGATTTATCCCTGAAATGCAAGGATGGTTCATCATATAAAAATTAACCAGTATAATACTTTGCATTAACAAAATGAAGAAAAAGACATGGTTATAATGAAGAAAAATATTTGCAGCCCTGACTTGAGCCGCTGCTCCCACAGAGGCCGCCAGTGCTCATACCTCAGAGATCCAGGCCCCCATCCAGGCTGAAGTGCCAAGACCCGCCTTGAGCCACCGCCCCTGTGGAGGCCCTATGTGCCCAACCCTCAGAGCTGTGGGCTCCCCCCATGACTGACACACTGCACCAGGCCCAAAGCCGCTGCCACCCATGCAGGCCCTCAGCACCACCCCTCGGAACTCCGGGCCATCTACATGGCTGAAGTACCCAACCCCACCTAAAGCCACTGCCCCAGTGAGGCCCTCAGTGTCCACGCCTCAGAGCTCTGGGCCCCTGCCCTGAAAGAAGTGCCAGGCCCTGCCTCAAGCTGCATCCCCCTTGGAGGCTCTCGGTACCCATGCCTAGGAGCTCCAGACTCCCTGTCTAGCTGAAGCGCCCAGTCCTGCCTCAAGCTGCTGCTGCTGAAGAGGCCCTCAGTGACCTCTCCTTGGAGCTATGGGCTCCATCCCTGACTGAAGTGCCCCACCAGGCCCTAAGCCACTGCTGCTGCCTATGAAGACCCTCAGTGTTACCCCTTGGAGCTCTAGGCCACTACCCTGGCTGAAGCGCCCAGCTCCACCTAAGCTGCCACCACCCACCCTCAGAGACCCTCTACAAATGCCCCTCAGAGCTCCAGGCCCCCTCCTGGACCTAAGCACCTCACCCTAACCCAAGCTGCTGCCACCCATGGAACTCCGGACTCCCTCCCTGGCTATAGCACCCAGCCCCTCCCCAAGCCTCCACCACCCAGAGAGGCCCAAGACTCCTTCCCCATGGAGCTCTGGGCTCCCTTGATGGCTACACTGCCCTGTCCCCCCAGTTACCCTGACCACTACACTGATCAGCAATGCCCAGCAGTCACACACTCTACCTCTCTCCACTCGCTCCTGACCACAGTGGGACCAGAGAACAGCTGGAGCTATGAGACCAGGCAGAGACCTGCATTGTCCCATGAGCTCCACCCAGCTCTGCAGAGCCTCCAGCCTGGGAACTAAGAACAAAGAAAGGAAAAGAGGCCCAAGCCGAATGTGACATGCTGACCTACAGCACTTGACTGACTCGCACTCTTCCTCCCCCAGCTGGATCTGGCTGCAGTAGAAATGGATCATCTGGAGCTCTGTGACCAGGCAGAGACCTGCAGTGACTCACCCACCCAGCTCTGCCCAACCTCCAACTTGGGAGCAAAGATCCCATGGAACAGTACATCTTAAGGAGATTGGTCAGTTTGTGTGTCTGTATGATTGTATGACCTAGTTTGTTTATTGTTGTTGCTGTTGTTTTTTGTTTGTTTGATTGCTTTTGTTTTTGTTTTCTCTTACTCTTATCTGTCTTCATGTCTATTTTCATTTATTAGTGGGTACCTCTGTCTGTTCTCCTTTTTACTCTCCTGTCTCCACCTTCCGCTTTTCCCCCTCCCTGTTCCATTTCTTTCCCTTCTCTTACATCATTTTACTTTCAGGGAACAACCAATAACCCCACTTTATGAAAAGATTACAAGATAGTGGGAAGAAGGATCCAGCATATCCATATACCTGTCAATGGATACTGAGATCTACAGATAAACTTTGAATCACAGTTCCCATCTCAAATAAATCTCAAAGTTGTAAAAGGTATAACCCTCAACCTACAGTCCAGTCTCAGAATTGAACAAAATCAGAAGACTCAAATAAGGAAGAGTAGGAGATTGAGTAAACAGAGGCAAAAAACAACCCTGCCACCCTGGAACAGCAGATTTAAAGATGACAGCGGGGGGGAAAGGAAAAAGTGGGGAGGCAAATCTACACAAATGAAGAAAAATCTAAAGAAGAATATAGGTCTCAGACCCCTGGGAGATCAAATATTGAGAAAACAGACTTCTGAATGCAAATCTTGAAGAGCCCCCAGAATGTCTGATAACATATTACAAACCCAGATATCAAGACATTAATAGAGAGAATAAAAAGAATGGAGGAGAAGACAAGAGGAAAATAAGAAAGAGTTGATAACTGAGATAATAGCAGTAAACAATAATGTGATTGAAATAAATAACAAACTAATAAGCACGAAAAGCAGAATTAGCCAAGCAGAAGTCAGAATCTCAGAACTTGAAGACCAAAACATAGAACTAAATCCAACTGTCAAAAACATAGAAAAGAAGCTTAAAAAGACAGAACAAAACCTTCAAGAGATGAGTGATTACTTCAAGAGAATGAACCTAAGAGTAATTGGCCTTCTGGAAGCAGAAAGAGAGACAGAGAACACCCTGGAACAAACATTCCATGAAATTATTCAATAAAATTTCCCTCAATTCATTTATGAAGCAAACATTCAAACACAAGAAATTCAGAGAACCTCAGCAAGACAAAAAATGAGAAGACCAACTCCTAGGCACATAATAATCTGCCTGAACAAAGTAGGTATAAAAGAAAAATCCTAAAATAGCAAGAGAAAAAGGTCAGACTACCTACCGGAAGAGCAATCAGAATAGCAGCAGATTTATCTACAGAAACACTTCATGCTAGGAGAGCTTGGAGTCCAATATTCGAAGGTCTCAAAGATAAACAATTTCAACCAAGAATAACCTAGCCAGCCAAGCTAAGCTTCATCAGTGAAAGAGATTTAAAATCTTTCCCAGACATCCAATCTCTAAGACTTTAGGCTGCCTCCAGACCAACCCTACAAGAAACTCTTAAAAAAGTATTAAACACAGAAGAAAAGGGATAAAGAACAACAACATTCTTCACAAAAGTGCAGGAAAAAGATTGAGAACACATGAACCAACCCCAAAAACCAAAAGAAAGACAACACACAAACAAGTACAACAACTCTATATGAATATCATGGCAAAGATAAACACTCACATTTCAATAATTAGCCTGAATGTGAATGGACTAAATGCACCACTGAAAAGACATAAAATGGTAAAATGGATAAAATATCATGCGGCAACAATATATTGTCTCCAAGAGACTCATCTCACCAGAAAGGACACTCACAGACTCAAAGTAAGAGGATGGGAGACAAATTTTCAGGTGAACAGAACACAAAAGAAAGCTGGAGATGCTATCTTAATCCCAGACAAAATATCCTTTAAGCTATCAAAAAAGGTGAAGCATATCACTATATAATAAAAGGTTCAATCCATCAACAAGAAATATTCATTCTAAACATATATGCACCTAACATAGGAGCACCAATGTTTGTAAAGTAGTTTCTTGGCAAACTTAAAAAAGAGATTGACTCTAAAACTATCATAACTGGGGACTTTAATACCCCACTCACAATCCTAGACAGATCATCAGGACAAAAAAATCAGCAAGGATGTCCAGAAACTGAATCTGACTCTTGACCAAATGGTCTTATTTGGTACCTATAGAACACTCCACCCAACGACCATAGAATATACATTCTATTCATCACCACATGGAATGTAATCTAAGATTGACCACATTCTTGGCCATATATCAAGCATAAACAAATTTCATAAGATTGAAATCTGGTCATGCACCTTTTCAGACCACAGTGTAATAAAAATAAATATCAACATCAACAAAATTTCCCCAAAGCCCTTAAAGATATGGACACTAAACAGCATGATGCTGAACAACTACTGGTTCAACACTGAATCAAAGAAGAAATTGAAAGATTCCTGGAAACAAATGAAAATGAAGAAACCAAAACCTCTGGGATGCCATGAAATCAGTTTTAAGAGGAAAATTTATATCTTTACAAGCACACATCAAGAAAATGGAAAGATCACAAGTGGAGAGCCTAACAAATCACCTAAGGGAGTTAGAAAGAGAAGACCACCAAAACCCCAACCCCAACTTTAGCAGAAGAATCCAAATCACAAAAATAAGAGCCCGAATATGGGACATAGAAGACAAAAATATCATAGAAAACATCAACAAAACAAAAAGCTGGTTCTTGGAAAGAATTAGCAAGATTGATGGACCCTTAGTGAGACTGACCAAGAAAAAGAGAGAAAAAAACCCAAATAAACACAATCAAAAATACAAAAGATCAAATCACAACTGACCCTGAGGAAATACAAAAGATTATCAGAGATTACTATGTACACCCATATGGAAACAAAGTTGATAATGTAGATGAAATGGAAGACTTTCTGACATCACACAACCTACCTAAGTTGAAACAAGAAGACATTGAGACACTAAATAGACCAATAACAACCCAGGAAATTGACTCTGTCATATGAAAACTACCTACCAAAAAAAAAAAAAAAAAAGGCCTCGACTAGATGACTTTCCAGCAGAATTCTACAAAACATACAAGGAAGAGCTGATACCAATCCTATTGAAAGTACTCCAGGCAATTGAGAAAGATGGAATTCTCCCCAAACCATTTTAAGAAGCTAATATTACACTGGGTAAAGATACAACAAAGAAAGAGAACTAAAGGCTAATATCCCTTATGCACATAGATGCAAAAATCCTCAACAATATTCTAGCAAATCAGATCCAAAAACACATCTCAAAAATCATCCACCATGACAATGTTGGCTTCATCCCCAGGATGCAGGGCTTGTTCAACATTCACAAGACCATAAATGTAATTAAATACATAAACAGATATATTTAAAAAAAAAAAAGAACCACATGATTATCTCAACAGATGCAGAAAAAGCTTTTGATAAAATCCAGCAGCCCTTCTTGATAAAAATCCTCTAATACCTAGGTATAGAAGGAATATACCTCAAAATAGTAAGAGCCATTTATGACAAACCCACAGCTAACATATTGTTAAATGGACAGAAACCAGAAACATTTTCCCCCCAAACTGGAAAAAGACAAGGCTAACCACTCTCACCCCTCTTGTTCAATATTGTATTGGAAGTGTCAGCCCAGGCAATTAGACAAGAGAAGGAAATCAGGAGTATCCAAATAGGAAAAGAGGAAGTCAAGTTATCCCTCTTTGCTGATGATATGATCCTATACCTTGAAAATCCAAGAGAATCTGTCAAAAAACTGCTGGCACTGATAAAGGACTTTGGCAAAGTCTCAGGGTAAAAAATAAACATGCAAAAGTCAGTTGCAGTCCTATATACCAACAACAAGCAGCCACAGACCCAAATAAAAAGCACAATCCCATTCACAATAGCCACACAAAAAAATGAAATACCTTGGCATCTCCCTAACCAGAAAAGTGAAAGACATTTACAATGAGAATTACAAAACACTGCTCAAAGAAATCAAGAAGACACAAACAAATAGAAAAATATACTATGCTCATGGGTAGGAAGAATCAACATTGTTAAGATGTCCATCCTACAAAAGGCAATCTACAGATTCAATGCAATACCCATTAAGTTACCAATATCATTCTTCTCAGACCTGGAAATGACAATACAGAAATTCATAAGGAAACATAAATGACCAGGAATAGCCAAAACAATCCTTAGCAAGAGAAACAAAGAAGGAAGTATCACACTTCCATACTTCAAACTACTATAAGACTACAGTAATCAAAACAGCCTGGTATTGGTATAAAAACAGGCACATAGACCAATGGAACAGGATAGAGATTCCAGAAGCAATTCCACAACCAACTCATCTTTGACAAAGCCTCCAACAACAACCACTGGGAGAGGAGAGCCTGTTCAGTAAATGGTGCTGGGGAAACTGGCTGACCACATGCAGAAGATTGAAACAGGATTCCTACCTATCACCATACACAAAAATTAACTCTAAATGGATCAAAGACTTAACTGTAAAACCTCAAACTATAAGAATCTTAGAAAACACAGGACATATCCTTATGGAAATTGGAACTGGGAACCAATTCCTACATAGAAACCTAAAGGCCAATACCTTAAGAAATAAGATAGATAAGTGGGACCTCATCAAATCAACGAGCTTGTGCAAAGCAAAAGAAGCCATCAAGAGAGCAGGGAGACAGCCCACAGAATGGTAAAAAAATATTTGCCAGTTGTACATCTGACAGAGGCCTAACATCTAGGATCTACAAGGGACTCAAATGCACCAAAGGGAAAAAAACAAACAACCCCTTTAAAAATAAATATGGGCAAAAGACATGAATAGACACTTCTCAAAAGAAGATACACTGGCAGCCAACAGACACATGAAAAAGTGCTCAGTCAAACTCATCATCAGAGAAATGCAAATCAAAACCACATTGAGATACCACCTAACCCCTATAAGTACGGCCATCATTAATAAAAGAAACAGCAGATGCTGGCGAGGATGTGGAAAAAAAGGAACACTTCTACACTGCTGGTGGGAATGCAAATTTGTACAACCCCTCTGGAAAACAGTCTGGAGATTTCTGAAAAAACTAGAAATTGACCTTCCATATGACCCAGCAATTCCCCTATTGGGAATATACCCAGAGGAGCTCAAATTATTCTACAAAGAAAATACCTGCACATGTATGTTTCTTGCAGCTCTATTCACAATAGCAAAAACATGGAACCAACCATGTTGCCCATGGAATCTGGATTAGATTAAAAAAATGTGGTACATATACACAATGGGATATTATGCAGCCATAAAGAACAACAAATATATGGATGGATTTGGAGTCGATCATACTCAGTGATTTATCACAGAAACAAAGAACAGAGTTCCATATGTTCTCACTCATAAGAGGACCTTGAACTATTATAATACTGTAAGAAAAGGATTGGCGGTAGTGGGAAACTATTGGTGGGGGGATGGGATTGGTAGTTGAGGGAAACTGCTAGGGGAGGGAGGGGCATACCTCATTAACTGGGGACCTGCATGATCAGTGTTTGTATACCTAACCCTGAATTGTATCTCACATCTTTATAATTAAAAATTTTTTAAAAAGAAAAATATTTGAAAAAATTCATCATCAATTTATCACAAAAACATTCAACCAACTGGGAGACAAAGTACCTCAACATAATAAAGGCTATCCATAAAAGGCCCATAGTTAACATCAATGATGAAAAGGCTAAACTTTTTTTAAGATCATGAAACATTACAGGATATCTACTGTTACCACTTCAATTCAACACAGAACTGAAAGTTCTAATCAAAACAATTGAGCAAGACAAAAAGGCATCAAAAATGAAGAGAAAAAGGTAAAACAATCTGTTTGCCTACAACATGACCTTATAAGTAGAAAACTATAAAGATTACACACATGTAGCTATGTTGAAAATGATAAACAAATTCAAGAAAGTAGTAGGATATAAAATCCACCCCAAAATGCAGTTGTTTGTGTATATTAATAATGAATAACCTGAAAAAAATTTGAGAAAACAATTTCATTTGCATCAAAATCAATAAAATGCTTAGGAATAAGCTTAACAAAGTAGGTGAAATACTTGTAAACTAAAACTACAAAACATTGCTTAAAGAATTTTAAAAAGACACAAATAAATGAAAACACATGAAAACATTGATTGAAAGATTTAATATTGTTAAGCTGTCAGCACAACATAAAATTAACCATATACTCAATGGAATCTCTTTCAAAATTCCAATAACCTTTGCAAAATTTAAATCCATCCTGAAATTTACTGGAAATCTCAGGAAACCTTAATAGCAAAGACAATCTTGAAAAAGAAAAGCAAGTTAGAGGTCTCACACATTCTGATCTCAAAATTTAATGCAAAATTGGAATAAGCAAAACAGTGTGGCATAAAAGAGCCCAGAAACAAACCCTCACATGTATAATTAAGTTATTGTTGAAAAGACTTTACAATGGGAAAAAGCCTTTTCAAGAAATGTTGCTGGGAACACTGTATTTCCACATGCAATGAAAGAAGTTGAACCTTTACCTTACATCATATATCAAATTTACTTAAAATAGATCAAATGTAAACATAAAAGCTAAAAATATAAAACTCTTGAAATGAAACATAGAGAAAAAGCTTTATGACATTGCAGTTGGCAATGTGTCCTTGGATATGAAACCACAAATACAAGCAACAAAGGTAGATAAACTGGACTTTCTAAAAATTAAAACATTTGTACATCAAAGGTTTCTATCCATAAAGTAAATGACAATTGGTTGGATGAAAAAAATGCAAATCATACATGTGATAACAGGGTAAATTCAGAATATGTTTTAAAAATACTGCAACTCAAGGCAAATAGCACAATTTAAAAATGAGCAAAAATGCTAAGTTGTGACACTGAAACTACCCTTTCTCCCAGTGCTGAGACTTCAGCACACCATCAGTTGTTCCTTAACCAGGCATTTTGTCAGGTACCAGAGTACTGCCCATACATCTACATCAGGGTCTGTGCTTATGGCCACCATTAAGGGACTTGAGGGCAGAATTTCCCAGTCTAGCTTCACACAGATTTCCCCTCCTTCTGAGAAAGAGAATGGGAACCAGTGAATTCAGTCTTCCATAGCCCAACCAATCACCAGAGATAATTTGAGCACCTTTCCCACCGAACAGAGGTAGTACATAAAACCTACTGCTAACACCACCAGTTGACTTTTAACTAAAAGAACAACAAATTGGTTTGGTGGTCAGTCTGCAAAGCTCATTACAACTGCTGACAAAAGTTCATAGCACTCAGGAATGAGAAAATCTTCCAACAACTTCTGCTACTACAATCATCCACGTCACGTCAATTACTTAGGAAGTTCTATACATACTCATCTGCCCAGTACACTGATATTTAAATTACCACTTGAGAAAACCAATACACTATTTACAAACAAAAAATTGCTCAGGGTCCTCAACATTGAATGATCCCACAAGCAAAATCAAGTAGCCCTACACAACATACATAATAGTCACATTGAAAGGACAAAAAAAACCAAAATGGGGTTACCTTGGTCACTGCAGAAAGGCAGTTTGACATTGGTTCATATTTTTGTTTTGTTATAGCTATGAATTAGTTGTATACATTGGTAAATATTATTTTATAATTGACTCTGCTCTCTTACTCTGAAGTAAGTTTAATTAACTCCACTGTTTAAAGTCACTGATAAAACTAGTAAAACTGTAACCTCCCCCCAGTAACCTTTTTCCTTGGATGAGTTTCTAGTTGTCTTACATGACAAACCATTTGGACACTGAGATAAAAGAAATGAACTGTTATGATGACTCCGGCCCACCTACATTTTCCCCAAGAATATTTTTCTACACCAGTTGGATTACTTTTTGTTCCCTAAATCCAAGGATGTTTGAAATTTATGTTTATGTCTTGAAACTTTGTTTTACAGATTTTGGGCTACTCTCCTTATCTGTGTCTACACAGTTGACTGTCTGAAACTCTGGCTGCTGCTGTACTGAGCAGTTAATCACCATGGTAATGACAACTCCCCTCACACAGTTCTGCCACTGTGACCTTTCACAGGGATACATTTTGCGAACCAAACTTTTATTTTCAGGTTCAAGAAAAAAAAAAGCCTTATAAACGCCAGTTCCTAGCTATTCACAGCCAAATGCTTCTTCAGTGTTTGCCCTACCCACTTCACTTCAGTCTTGAGGAGGTAGATCCACCTTTTTTCCTCTAATTTACCTTCTGAATAAACTTTTTATAACCTACTCCTTGTGCAATTCTTTGCATCTTTCTCATGTCACTGGCACACTGACCTAACACACATCTTCAAGAAAAAAAATCTTCCCCAATGAAAATATACAAATTTAAGAAGTGACTGTTTCTCCAGATGTTCAGAAGTCAGCAAAAAGTACAGAAATCATGAAAGATCAAAGTGATACAGTTTTTTCTAGTTCAGCGGGCTCAGGGTTCCCAAGCTGTAGTTACTGGAGCTGCACTGCCAGCCTGAGATTCCCGAGGTGCCTGAGGACAATGGCATATGGAGAGGGGGATGCAGTGAAGAACTCCAGGAGGCCAATGGCTGTGGAGCCCTAAGGAGTGTTGCCACTCTCTCAGCTAGGCAGGTCAGCGAGCCAAACCCCCAAGGAGTATTTACAGCTCTTGTTGGTTCAGTGGATTGTTGAGCTGAGTCCCCAAGACATGTTGATAGCTCTTCCAGTTCAGCAGGTTCTGGGTTCTTGTCTCAAGCAGGAGAAGAACAAGAAGTGTGGACAATGGAGAGTGAGCAAGTTGGAGTGTATTAGAAGACAGGAAAGCTCTCAGTAGCAAGGGGGAACCTGAAAGTGCGTTGCTGGTGATGTGGCGGAGGTCAGGGATTTATATAGTCTTGAGAGTGTGCTGATTCGTTGGTGGGCCAGGCTTGAAAAATGCACCAATCAGAAAGGAGTATTTGAAAGGGGAAGTGCGCAGACCAGGGAAGTTTTTACCCAGGACCCACACTAATCTGTCTGCCTTTTCGGTTTCTTCCTTCCTTCTCTCTCAAAAGTATTATGACACACACAAAAGGACACAATTCTTCATCATGAATCCTAACCAGAAACAAATTCCTGAAATGTCAGATAAATCATACAAAGTATTGATTTTTAAAAAGCTCAATGAGCTATAAAAGAAATCTGAAAATTAATGCAAATAAGTCAGAAAAGTAATTTCAGATGTGAATGAGAAGTTTGTCAAGACGATAAATATCTTAAAAAGTAGAAATTTTGAAGACAAAAAAATTATTAAAGAAATTACAAAAGCTTCACTAGACAAGACCAATAAGAAAAAAAAAACCTCAAAACTTGAAGAACAGTCTTTAAATTAATCTAGTCAGACAAAAATGAAGAAAGAAGAATAAAAAATAATGAACAATGTTCTTGAGATATATGGGACCACATAAAACAACCAAATCTATGAATTATAGATATCCCTGAAAGGGAATAAAAATAAAAATATCTAGAAGACCTATTTTTAAAAATAATTGACAAATCATCCCAAGTCTAGCAAAGATGTAGACAGCAAGATTCAGGGGATCCAATGAATACCAAAAAAAAAAAAAAGAAAGAAAGAAAGAAAAAGAAACAACATTACAAATACAACTTCATAATACAGTCTGATGACATTGTCATTCTGTCATAAAACTATCTAAAATCAATGTGAAAAAAATGCCAAAATTAGTAAAAGAAAATAATCTAATCTCCTAATAAGGAAACTCCATCAAAATAGCAGCAGACTTCTCAGTCAAAATCTTAAAAGCCAGAAGGAGATGAATGAGATTTTTCAAAGTGATTAAAGAAACAGAAAAAGTCAACAAAAGAAGCTACGCTAAGCTTCACACATTTAGGAGAAGTAGTCTCTTCTAGACAAAGAAACACTGAAAAAACTTTGTTAACACTATACCTGTCCTATAAGGAAAACTCAACGTTTCAAAGTTAATTTTTCTCAGTAATATTTTGTAAAATTTATCCTTTTTATTTTTATGTACTTTATTATTTTTGATTCTATTGCAAATGAAATGCAAGTTATTAAGAATGAGGTTATTAGGTGAGGATGTTTCATTTTAGTCCATGTTTGTTGAGAGATTTTAACATGAATTCCTGTTGATCCTTTTTCAAATACTTATTCTGAATCTATTGAAGTGATTTTGTGGATTTTGCCTCTTATTCTATTAATATGGCCTAGTGCACCAATGATTTTCTGATTTAAGCCAACCTTGTATTTCCAAGATACATTTAAATTGGTCATGGTTGCTGTTTCTTTTTCTATTATTGCTAGCTTTAGATTGCTAACGTTTTTTTTTTCTAAAAATTGTACATCTATATTCATGTGGTATATTTGTATGTAATATTTCCTGTCTTTTAAGGTCTTGTATTTGCTTTGATAACATGATAATATTAATTTAATATTAAATACTATTAAAAAGAAAGTGAGGAACTGTTTTTTACTACACTATTTTTTTGCATAATTTATAGGGGTTAGTATTATTATTATTTAAATATTTGAAAGATTTCTACATTAAAGCTACCTTTAATTTTTTTCCTTGTGTGTACGGGAAGATTTTTAATTAGTAATGCAGTTTTGCTGTATGACACAGGTCCCCTCAAGTTTTCTATTTTTCTTAATTTATTTTATTATTTTGTTGTTCTTTTTGTTTGTTTGCTTATTTTTTTTGTTTGTTTTCTTGTTTTTTTGGGGGGGTTTGAGTTGGAGTCTCACTCTGTTACCCAGGCTGGAGTGTGGTGGCACAATCATGGCCGATGCAGCCTCAACTTACTGGGCTCAGGTGATCCTTCCATCTCAGCCTTTCAAGTAGCTGGAACTACAGGCATGAGTCACCATGCCCAGTTACTTTTTTGATTTATTGTAGAGACAAGGTCTCGCAAAGTTGCCCAGGCTCGTCTCAAACGCATGGGCTCAAGCAATCCTCTCACCTTAGCCTCCCAACATGCTTGGATTATAGGCATGAACCACCACTCCTGGCCTCTTTTTCTTTTTTGTTTTCAAGATGTGGAGTACAATTCAGGATTAGGTATACAAGTGGTCATCATACAGATAAAGTTTGGGCCACCCCTTGGTCCCCATTTTGCATGATAGGAGATCAGGTACCCTTGTGAATGTTTTGTGCCTCCTTTTCTTTCCTGGAAGTTTCCAGCTAGTCCCAATTCCTTTCTTATATTATTATGGTAAGTGTTCAGGGTCCGCTTATGAGTGAGAACATGTGGTACTCGGTTTTTTGTTCCTGTAATAAATTACTGAGTATTATAGACTCTAAATTCATCCAAGTTGCTGTGAAGTCCATAATTTTGTTCTTCGTTATGGCTATAATATTACCTCATGTATATATATCACACTTTTAAAATCAAGTCCACTTTTGATGGGCAGCATGGTTGGTTTCATGTTTTAGCTATTGTAAATAGTGTTGCATAAATATGCCTATGCAAATATATTTTTTGTAAGAGTGATTGAAGCACCTCTGGGTATATTCACAGAAGAGGGTTTGCTGGGTCATATGGAAGGTAAATTTTTAGTTCTTTAAGGAATTGTCATACTGTTTTCCATAGAGGCTGAACTAGTTTGCATTCTCAACTATAGTGCAGAAGCCTTCTCTTTTCTCTGTATTCTCAACAGCATCTGTTGTTTATTTTATTAATAATGGCCATTCTTACTGGAGTTAGATGGTATTTCAAAGTGGTTTTGATTTGCATTTCTCTGATAATTAGTAAGGTTGAGCACTTTTCCATGTATCTGTTGCCTGTCCATATATCTTCTTTTGAGAAGTGTCTATGCATGTCTTTTGCCCACATTTTAATGGGACTGTGGCCACAAACACAAAGTAAAAAAAATACAATATTAATTCCAAAAGTCAATAAATAAAAACAAAAACTCTTAGTATAAGTATAAACACCTCAAAACCAGGAGAAAAGAGAGAAATTGATTCCCAGATTTATAGTTTATATTATTTCATATGTTTGAGTTTTCACACACAAAAAAGAAATAAAAAAAGAAACGATTGCACATAAACTAACAAAAACAAGCAATCATTTGACACAGTCCATAAGGAACACTGAATGTCTGACTTACTAGGAAGACAATTTATATAAATTTTAGACATTGAGACACTAAATAAACTAATAACAACCCAAGAAATTGACTCTGTCATAAGAAAATTACCTACAGAAAAATGTCCTGGACCAGATGACTTTCCAATGGAATTCTACAAAACACACAAGGAGGAGCTGACATAAAATCTTACTGAAAATATTCCAGGCAATTGAGAAAGACAGAATTCTCCCCAAGTCATTTTGCAAAGCTAACATCACACTGATACCCACACCTGATAAAGATCCAACAATTTAAAAAGAGAACTACAGGCCAATATCAACATCTGCAAGACTACAAATATAATTAAATGCATAAACATTAGCTGAGCATGTTGAACCAGCTCTGCATCCTGAGGATGAAGAATAAGACTCAAACATGCTGCAAGGACAAAACAGACAGTCCCACTAAAAAGTGGGCAAAACACATAGATAGACACTTCTCAAAAGAAGACATACCAGCAGCCAACAGACACATAAAAACATGCTCAGCATCACTAATCATCAAAGAAATGCAATCTCACTGGAAACAATTTCCCTGAAAACCTAAACAAGACAATGCTGCCCAGTCTCACTCCTCTTGTTCAACATTGTTTTGGAGGTCCTAGTTAGAGCAATTAGAAAAGATAAGGAAATCAGGGGTATCCAAATAGGAATAAAGGAAGTTATGTTATCTCTTTGCTGATGATATGATCGTATACCTTGAAAACCCAAGAGAATTGGTCAAAAACCTGCTTTCACTAATAAAGGACTTTATTAAAGTCTCAGTATACAAAATAAATGTGCAAAAAGCAGTTGCATTCTTATACACAAACAACAAGCAGGCAGAGAACCAAATAAAAAGCACAATCCCATTCACAATAGCCACAACAAAATGAAATAACTCAGCATCTTCTTAACCAGAGAAGTGAAATAAATTTACAATGAAAACTACAAAATACTGCTCAAAGAAATCCAAGAAGACAAAAACAAATGGGAAAAAATATTCCATGCTCATGGATAGGAAGAATCAACACTTTTAAGATATCCATCCTATCAAAGGGAATCCACAGTTTCAACGCAATACCAATAAAATTACCAACACCATTCTTGTCAGATCTGGAAATAACAATACTGAAATGCATATGGAGACATAAATGACAATGAATAGCCAAAACAATCCTTAACAAAAGAAACAAACAAACAAAAAAGTCAGTCAAACTTAAGACAGGTTATTTGAAATCACTCAGTCTGTAAAACAGAAAGAAAAAAAGAATAAAGTAAAAGTTATAGAGACTTATGAAAAATTATAATGCATACAGATTTGCACTTCATAGGGATCACAAAAGAAAAGCATAAAGAGAGGAATATTATACTTTAAGAAATAATGGCTGTGAATTCTCCCAAATTTGGATGTGTAGAACAAGACACTAAAGTTTTGACTCAGTTAGTTTTATGGTCAAGTAATAATTGTAAAATGATTTTTTTCTGTATGATCATATCTTATGTTGATATAGTTAAGTGAAATTTTCATTTCTATTATTCTATTTTTTAACTTCAGAATTACTATTTAGTTCTTAAACACACACACACAAACACACACACACACACACACACACACAATTTCTATCTCTTTATTGATATTCCATATGTGGTGAGATATCACTTTTATACTTTCCTTCAGTTTTTTGAACATGTTCTTATAGCTATTTGAACATATTTAAAATAGCTAAAAAAAGTTTTATTTTTTACTATTTTTTAATTTAAAAATATGGGGTACACTTCAACATTAGGTATACAAGTGGTCATTGTACAAGTAAAGTTTGAGCCTCCCTTTGGTCCTCACTTTGCCTGGTTTGAGATCAGGAATGCTTATTGATGTTGTGGTTCCTCTTCCTCCAACCTGACATTATCCTACTACTGCCAGTTCCTTTCTTATAATATTAAGGGAAATGTTCAGGGTCTGCTTATGAGTGAGAACATGCCGTACTCTGTTCTTTGTTTCTGTGATAGACGACTGAGTATGATAGACTCTAAATCCATCCAAGTTGCCGCAAAGTTCATATGTTTGTCCTTCTTTATGGCTGCATAATATTCCTTTGTGTATATGTACCACATTTTTTTAAACCATTGATGGGTAGCATCCATGTTTTTGCTATTGTGAACAGTGCTTGTGCTAACAAAAATCCATGAAGAAAAAATAATTGTTCATTGCATAAACTAAGGCTAAATACAGACATTCCTGCAAATGAGATCTTTTATGGTTTACTCAGAGAGATTAAACAATGACAGTTTGAAGGGAATGAGAATTTTATGGTTCTCCAACTCTATTCCACTTTCTCCTGTGGCTTCCAATATGCTTTGTAAGCATGTTAATTTTCAAGGCTACTACATTGTTGGAGAGTGGAATGGGACTAGGGCAAATTAAAAGACCACAGAGTTCACTGTTCTTACTGAGAGTCAATTATTTTTTAAAAAATATATGCTCCTTGGATTTTTTAAGCCTTTGGTTAGTTTCAGAGTGTTAAGATAGTTGATTCTGGCAAATTTTGTCAAGTTTTTATTTTTGATTGCTTTAATGAGAAAACTTTCAGAAGTCCTTACTCTACCATTTTGCAGACATTGACTATACGAGTTCTACTTTATTTTCAATTTGACAAGATTTGTCTTTTACTTGATGTGTTAAGTTTTTTTTGCATTTAATGTGGTTGTACATAAATCTACTACCTTCTTAAGTGTTTTCCATTTATTCATCTAATGTGTGCTTTACCCTCTGGCTAGTTATTTCCTATGGTTTCCTTTATTTCAGCTTTGGCCTTTTTAATATTGCTTCTTTTTTTAGTTTGTGTGTGTGTGTGTGTGTGTGTGTGTGTGTGTGTGTGCTTGTCCAGAGATACTCAAATATCATATCTTTAAATAGTTGAAACACAGTAAATAACATTAATATTTTATCATATCTGAACTTCAGAAAAAAAAGGTAGTGGCAATTTCATTGAGTTCAAGACAGAAAAATGGGGATAAATTGAAAATATTAGTTTGGAGACTTGTAGTAAATAGAGAATTCAGAAATCAGCCTAAATTGCAAACAATGAAAGCTTAAAATAATGAACATAGCTAGAATCTAATAACATGTGCACTATAGTTTCTTTTGAAACATAATTTTATATGGAATCAACACATCAGTTATTTAATAAGAGTACTGAAAATTTCTTTCTTTTTTTCTCCTTCAATGGCATAATCTCCAAAGTTACCAGAAACCTTCATTGAAGAATATCTGTCAGAGTTCAGATGATTATAAACCACTTTTTGAAGAGTATAAAAGTTAAACAATAATTATGGATAACAAAAGACAGCCATGGTCAAAGACATAATTGACAAGAAAATTTGGCTGTTTCTGTGGCATATAACAATTTAGTATAATAATTATTATTACTGATAATGTATACCAAGACATATCAGAATTGTGGAAATCTCATATAGTTTTGGAACACATATAATAGCACATATAGATATAACCCAAAGAAAGTTACAAATCATCTCATATCTGACAAATCTTCCTACTTGGTTTTAACATACCACATGTGCCAAATATATCTCTGTTGGACTTCAGGGAAACCTAATATTAAAAAAAAAAATGAAGTCAAAAATAGTGAATTTGGAACTTGAAATTTTGGTTTTGGAATTTTTTTTTAAATACCAAAGGTCTAATACCTTTGATATAATAAAATAAGATCACAAATAACTGGAAAATAAGTCACTTATTTAACCAAAATGATAATCCAAATATGTCAAAAAGCAAAAGTCTTTACTTTTTGATAGAGAAACTTAATTTCTTAAACAATAAGACTTAGAATAGATAACAATAAGACCTAGAAAAGACAGCATGAAGACAACTGAATCTGTCTTCCCCCACTTTTTATTGAAATTTTCTCAAAAGGCAAGCAAAAATACTATCTCAATATTACATGAAAATTTTGTGCAAAAGGGAACAAAAATTCACCTTTGTATTAATGTATTACTTATGCTAAAGTTAATTTTAGTAAAATATTATATGAAAATCTATCAAATTTTAATCAGTTTGACCATAAGATAAGAGTTCCATAAACCTTTTATAATTTTATATTAAAGCAGAGATCAATATTGCAAAAATAATTTGTTATTCCAACACATGGACCTAGATTCTGGACCTGAATTCATTTATTTTTATATTAATGTTTAATTTATAGAATGAACAAATATTATTCTTTCAATTTTAGCCAGCTTAATCCACACAAAATTATTTTAATAAGCTCAATCTGCCACATTCTTTCTGTAACTTGATTAAACCTTAAGTTTTCATCTAAAAATTTACTTTTTTCTTAACTTTTTATATCTATTTAGCTTTAGCCATCATTTTTTCTTCAATTTTAAAACAACATAAACATCTCTAAACTAGACAAATTACTTTTCCTTTAATAAAAATAATTTCTCTATTCCTTCTTATAACATTTTACTGAATCGTATCCTACTTTACATATGTACTTTGAAGTAGAATTGTTTCTCTTATATCTAATAGTTTTTAACTATATACATTAATTATGTTAATTTTTAGAAAACCCTATTTTTAGTAAAAACTTAGAAGATAGGCAATTTTAATAATGTAGTAAATGCAGAGCCCAGGAAAAGAAAGAGAGGTATATAATGCTTGACCCTTCTCAGCAGATCCAGGAGACATAGCTAAGTCTAGAAGAATTCCACATGTTCTGAGGCCTTATCTGTTAGAACCTAGAATCTAATGACTAAGACAAACAAGTCAAACTGTTGATACAAATAAATCAAGGGCAGATAACTAGTAGAAAGAGGTTAATTTCTGAATTCAAATCCAGGCTTTTGAACTTTTAAAAATTGTTCTGCTCACCCTTCACGTTTTACAGTTTGCTTTTATAAGTTTAAGGTAGTTAGTACGTATATGTTGACTACCTGACTAGCAGAACATTGTAAGAACTTAAGTCACAGCCACGTTTTGTCAATAATAGCATTAATGGTCTACATTTCCTGGCACCAGTTACCAGAGATATCTCACAGCTTTTTATAGTAACACCCAGCAGAAGTGTTAATCAAGCTTGCCATAGAGTAAAAGGAATTAACAGGGCCTAAGACATCACACATTACTTCATGTTGTTATAAACAAAAGTTATACAAATCACAAGACTTACAATTACACTGATACAAAAGTTATACATATCACAAGTCTTACAATTATTTTGATGCTATATTATTAAAACCAGTGACTAATAAGAAAAGGGAGTAAATGAGGATGTACATCTCTCAGTAAATTGGGCACAGGCTGCAGGGAAGTTAAGAATTCTTCAAAGTTATTTACTGGGAGTGCATAGAAGATAAAGAGAAGCATCCCTTCTGTTAGCCCTCAGGAATGTGGGTATGCATGGCCAGCTCGCCCCTTTACTATTCCCTTTTCTGGGGGCTATGGCAATATGAACAAACAATAGCGGGTCTCCATATCAAAACTGTTATCAAAAATATCATAGAAGCAGCTTGTGACAGTAAAAACCAGTTAGTATAAACAGTATCTAACCTATAGATCAATGGGCTTAGACAGAATGTCTAAATTAAATTTTGAAGACTAAAAATGTTATTTTATCATAGATTTAAAAATTATTTTTCATTACTAAAGTCATGCTAACTAAAAAAATAAAAGTTAAAAAATAAAACATTTGAGCTCTTTCATATATTTTGGTAGTGAAATATTACACACACATGACATATAAATACATAGACATACAGACAAATAGACAGAAACAGATCTTATAAATTTTTAAAATTTCCTATTTTATGGTTTGTAAAATTTCTCTTGCAATCGGATTTAGATTAGATAGTTCCTCATGTGGGCATCAAGGATGGCAAGAAAAAGGAAAGACAGATAGAAATAAATGAAAAATAAGAATTTAGTCAACTAAAAAAAATTCAAAACAGATTTCAAAAAAAATAAAACGTAAAAAGAATATATATTATGTGTATATATGTGTGTGTGTGTGTATGTGTGTATGTGTGTGTGTGTGTGTGTGTGTAGTATATATATATATATATATATATATATAGAGAGAGAGAGAGAGAGAGAGAGAGAGAGAGAGAGAGAGAGAGAGAGAGAACTTGGATATTAGCTTTCAATTAAACTGATTTTTAACAATAAAAATTCTAAAAAAATAATTATTTCCAATCTTTTTTTACTAAATTTTAGCTGGGACAAACAGCTGATATGTCTGACTTTTAAAACATTTTTTTAACCAAAAATATTCTTCTAAGTGCCTTAACCAAGTTTATGACTTGACTATGAACATTCCTTCAAAGAGGTGCCAAGAAGTTTTTACAAGATCCAGAATTATCCCAAAAATAACTCAGAGAAAGGAATGTTTTGCTAGTGGAATGTGGCCCACATTTTTGTTTGGCTATATTCTCTAGGTCTTCAGCTTCTTAGTTGATCAACTACATACAAAGACCAAAAAAGTCTTGTATGCCACTAAGGATGAGAGATAGGAAACCAGAAACTCTCCATGAAAAGGGAAAGGATCATTAAATGGCAAAAGTCACAAAAATATGAATCATAAATGACTCATTTTCTGGTCAGAAATCAAACCCAGGTCACTGTATTGGAAGGGTAGAACCTTAGCAGCTGGATGAGGCAGTTAGGAAGTGTCCATTTTTCCTCCCACAAGACATCTAGAGCAGGAAGTTTTAACTATGCAAAGGATTTTAACTTTGTTTTAGGTTAAACTTTGCTTTTAATTTCAGTGAAGAGTATTCTTAAGGCTAGCTGTGACACCATTATATGTATTTTATTTTAATTTAGTCTTTCCATCAATTGTTTAGAATAAGGGAACTCTGAAATCTTATTTGTTTTCAATGGTATGCTTAGTTCCAATAATGACACAATATAAAAGCCACTTTAAAGCCCAGGTTGTAATTTTTCAGGTTTTTGCTATATAATCAAAAAATGTTCCTAAGGAGGACATAAAGGAGGCAATCCAGATGAACTCTGTAAATTCACTCTCAAAAATAGACTTAAGAAAGCAAAACATGACAAAAGCTCTGTAGGGATGGACCCTTTTAAGAAAAACCTCCCCAAAGAGTTTGACACGTTTAGAATGAAAATGTATTGTTCAAAGTATTTTGTGCCACAAACTCCCAGTCTTTTAACACTGACTGCCTAACATTAATCCAAAATGTAGGCCCTTTGGATAGAGGAGACTCAGAGAGAATATCCCTTACTTAGTCACACAGTCAAAGCCTCAAGGACATAAACTAAGACAAAAGGGACACTTCAACTGGTTTTTGTTTCAGGGACCCACAGCAAAGTTTGTCTTAACAGATGCTGATGTAGTCAGAACCATAACTGACCAGTCTTCAGAGCCAGCTTGAACAGTGGACTTATGGGAGTTCTGGGACTGTGTTCTACCCTATGGTACTCCTCTTTATGACAGAACAACACAAAAAGACAAAGGCAAAGGAAAATAGCAACAAAAAGGCTATTTCTGAGAGAAGATAAGTTAAACTTTATGAAAATTTATACTATGAAGTACCAAAAGCACACCAAAGTTGTTATAACCCAAAACCAGTCACACAAATTCTTTTTTCCCTATGACAAAAAGATGAGACAATCAGTTACTTTTTATTTATTTATTTTTTACCATCCACTCACTGAAATGCACAGAAAGAAAGAGTATCCAGGAACCTGGCTGAAAGAAATCATTACTTCTTTGCCAGCAGTTGAGGTTCCTGGATTCTCTTCACTGTGGCCTCCAGAAGAGAAGAGTGGCTTTGTTCATCCTTTTCATGACATTAAACTGGGAAACATGGCCCTTGGTCCCCTAAAGTTTCAATAAAACACACTGGCAATAGATTTAATAGTCAGAGAAAAGGCATACAAATGTAGTTAGTCTGTGTACATGGGAGACTTCAGTAGGAAAATCCAACTTCTTAATGAATTACAGAAACTTAAATACTATCTTGAGATTAAGAAAGAATAGGGGCTTGAATTCTTTTTTTTTTTTTTTTTTTTTTTGAGTTGGAGTCTCACTCTGTCGCCCAGACTGGAGTGCTGTGGCCACTCCCGGCCACCGCAGCCTCAACCTGCTGGGCTCCAGCGATCCTTCCGCCTCAGCCTTCCAAGTAGCTGGAACTACAGGCATGTGATACCATGCCTGGCTAGTTTTTGATTTATTGTAGAGATGAGGTCTTGCCAAGTTGCCCAGGCAGGTCTCGAACCCGCTGGCTCAAGCAATCCACTTACCTCAGCCTCCCAAAGGCGCGGGATTACAGGCTGAGCCACTGAGCCCAGCTGGGGGCTTGAATTCTTATAAAACAAGTTATGGGAAGTGAAAGAAGAGAAATTCTATTGCGAGGTAACAAAAGACTGTTAGGGAGAAAGATTGGAAGAGAGTGAGAACAGAGATTAACGTGTAAATAGTATTCTTTGGAATGTAAATGAGCCTTAGAGACATTCATTATTCTCATAAAAATGTCTGCTCAGGTATGGTCACATCTTAGTCTTTTCTTCTGCAATTGAAAATGAGATAACAGAAAAGATAAGCAACTTCTTTTGGAAGAGACAATGGGAGTGAAAAGAAGGTCAGAGAGACCTTGAGGCATCTCCAAAATAGCATGTCAAAAATTCCATATTTAGAGTTATCAACTTCTGAGGCCCAACACAGGTATTTTAATGACACAGATATTAAACTCTTAAATGTTGTATCTCAGCTCTTGAATACATTGTTAATTTTTTTTCTTATTTGCTTTTTTTTTTTCATTTTGGCCAATTTGCATTAATTTATCTTCAAGATCAATAAAGCTTTCCTTAGTCTTATGGAAAGCTTTAAGTCTATGGAGCCTGTAATACTCATCCTTTACTTTATACTGTATTTTTTATACCTAGCAATTCTTCTGGATTTTTAAAATGACTTTATCTACTAAATGTACACATACAGTTATTGCATATTAATGATTTTTTTCAAGTAATGCCTTTAACATTGTTGGAGTACAGAGGATGATTCTCAAAAATATGGCTCTTGGGCATTCTAAGTGCTTTTGAAAATTGAAAGGCTTCAGAAATAATTCTCAAAATCAAGGTACCCCTAACCTTTTTTTTGTTTCTTCCTCTCTCCAAACACAAAGAGAGACTATCTCTGGACTTTCCTTATTTGACCAAGAAAGTATTTTACCTAAAGAAACACAATTGCCTTTTATCCCTCCTTGCTAGCTCATTATCTGTTTTAGAAAAGAAAACTGAGGAATGCAACCACACATGGATGGACATTTTCACAAGATATTGCCCAACTCTGAGATTCATTCAAATTCCAGAATATCACTTGTGGCCAAAAGGGGGCTGATAGCAGTTAAAAGCATTCCTTTTGAAAAACAATTGGCAAGCTCTGAAAACCTGCCAGACTGGTTTTGCTTGAGAAAACCAAATAGCCAAAGACTGATGACTTTCCTGGAAATGCAAAAGAGTGACCAATTCACAAACTTACCCAAATCCTCTCTTTTTGAAGTTATCAGTTTACAACCCCTGCTTGCCATGCATTTTCTGAAGACCATTTGTTCTTTGAAAATCTGATTTTGCTGAGTACAATCTTGTGAATTCCAAAGAAAATGTGTGATCGCTCAACAGGACCCCCCTCTGTTACCTAAACTGAGGTTTAAGACCCTCTCCTCTCTCCCCGGGGTGCTCAGACTAGGAGCATTAGCCTGCTGAGTCGTGCTGGCACGAATAAATCTGCTACTTCCTGAAACAGCCTCAGTGTCATGGCCTCTCTGTGTTCCCATTACACACTTACAAGTTAATGTATCTCTCTCTGGTTCATTCATTCTCCCTGGTAATAATTTACTGTCCCTCAAAAGAACTGTCTACTGTTCTGTCTCCTCTCTTTTCTATAAAAAGGATACATAAGTTGTGGTAGGGGGCTTTTAGAAAGCTTCAAAACATGTCACAATTAAAATGTTTCAGTTTGTTAATGCAAAACACCTTCCTCAGTACCTGCAGCTAAAACCACCGGTCCCTTCCTGTAACACTGTGCTCAGTGCGTGCAGCCAAAACCACAAACTTGTGCTGCGGTTACAAAAAGTACAAAACCTTACACCATAAAAAGCCCCTTCCCCCCAAAGCCAATGTAAAACTTATATAAGCTGAGACCTGATTGTGATCCTGGCCCAGCCTTTGTGATTGGAGTCCACTGGGTCAAATACCAGCATTCCAATATTAAATGCAGCTTCCTGCTTATCAGTCTCGGTGTCATGGTCTCTCTGATTTGTTTTCCTGCAACAAAGCTACTATATCCCATTGGGGGTTTGATGTAATCACTCTGATTCTCCCCATACACACTTATAAATATATAGAAATGTTCACCTATTAATTTATCTTTTGTCAGTTTGTGGCAGGATGTGGCAAATGCTCAAATATATTTCTTGTATGATTGAGTAAATAAACACAGAAACACATGTAGCTGCTTTGGGTTCAGCAGTTGGCCTCATGGCAATCACCTGGGATGACAAAATGTCTCCCACTAGCCCAGCGGCAGGAAGGGGGGTTGGTAGCAGTTAAAGGTATTTCCTTTTGAAAGGCAAGTTGCAACTTTAAAGACCCGCCAGGCACCAGGCAGGTTTTGTTTAAGAAAGCCCAAGTGGCCAAAGACTGGCCATTTCATGGAAATGCAAAAAAAGTAACTAATTCACAGACTTATCCAAAACCCCCCTTCTGAAGTTGAAGGTTTACAATCTGGCAGTTCCTGAAAAACCATTTGTTCTTTGAAAAATCAGATTTTTCTGAGTACAACCTTGTAAGAGTCCAAAGGAAATATGTAATCACTCAACACGACCCCCTCCCTTACCTAAACAAGGGTATAAGACCCCACTTCTCCTGTTCTGGGGCACTCAATTTGGATGCTGGGGCACTCAAATTGAATGTCAAGCCCACTGGAATGGTCGGCATAATAAAGTGCCACTTCCTATAGTAGTCTCAGTGTCACGATCTCTCTATTTTTCCTGCTACAATTATGGTGCACTGGCCGGGAAATGGAGAGTTTGGAGACAGTGTGTTCCACCTCCTTTGTCATTGAGGTACAACCTCCAGGGCAATGGGAAGGGCAATCTCCCCTGGCACACAATGGACCTTTTGATCCATAGGAGGGAGGCCCTTCCCAGTGCACTGAAGTTTGGACCATGAAACACAACAGGAACCCAAGAGGTGAGGAACTGGCATAAGGACGACCACCTGATGGAAAGGACAGAAAGACCACCTGACGGAAAGGGTAGTAATAAAGGCCTTTGCATAGACCTGCCAATGGATTGCAGAAGGGGAGCTTGATCACCTCCCGGAGCCTGGTAGTAATCTCCAGCCTGAGGAAAGGGCTGAAAGGCAGTGGAAGGAAACACTGTCTGAAGATGAACCTGTACTCTCCTAGGATTAGGATGGAGAGTTGAAAAATGTGCTGTGTACTTGTTTGTGAATGAGATGGATGGCAGGAAAGCTCCACATAAAGTTAGTCTGCATTGGGGGTGTACCAACATGCCAATTGCTAAGAGGTGTCTAAGATATCTTTGTGAGGAGTATGACTGGAGGGGGAAAAAAGCATATGTTTCCCATACCCCTCATTCTCTTATTTGTGTGTGTTTGTCATTTTAAATCTGCTAAACAGCTGGTTGAGTTATTATGCTTTGTTTAATGGGACATGTCATCTTTTAAAAACGTGATTGACACATGTTTCTTTATGTCCTTTTATATCTCCCTTTATTTGTGTGGTGTTTTCTCCCAACTCTAAGGCACTGTTAAAATTTCTGCCTTTTGTTGTTAAGGTTGTGGAAATATTGCCTGCTGCATATAAAAAGTGTTACCGGTTATCTTAAATTCTTTCCAGGGACCACGCCCCCTCCCTTCCCTAGCCTGTGTTCTCCTTCATAAATTCTGAAGGAGTTCATTCTAATCCACCTGTAAAGAAACATAGACATGTCTCTTATATGCTACTTAGCCTTTTGCTAACTCAGTGCAAGTTAATGCTAGTCTTGGAGAAAAAAATTTTGGCAACTAAGGGAATAAATAGGCTGTTCTTATTTTCAAATGCTAAAAGCCAGGTTAGTTGAAAGTAAGTCTGTTTCTAAAGGTTTAGGCCTTGCCTAAGATTGTAATCAACTGCTTGTCCCTGTAAATCTGTTGGAAAGTCTCTTAGAGTCATGTAATGTATGCTGAGTTCCTACTTTATATTGTAATGCTAAATAACACTAATGCTTACGTTTTTGGCTATGCCTGACTAGTACACCTCTTACAAGACTGGTAAAGCTTTAAATGCTAAATACTTTGCAGGACTTAATAAGGCATGGGAACTGGCCATTCCCACCTGATTAAGTCACCTTGTAAGCTCGGTACTTCACCTAAGAGACAGGTCAAGTACTAGGCATACTCTGTAGAGCATCACTCTCATTTACTTGTCCACATCTTACAACTAATGCTGCTGTTTAGTAATTCATGAGAATTTTTGACAATTTTGCCTATTCATAATTAGGAATAAGTAGGAACAGATCATTTTACATCTACATGGTCTGTTCACTCTAAAAAGGTTTTGTACCAGGCCATTTTTGTAGACATCATTGGAAAGTCATGAAAAAAAGGTGGGGAGGGGGCTTCAAGAAAGGCTGAAAACAGTCTGGGAGAAGCCATCAGGGTTCCAGAAATTCCTGGCATTGCGTTTACGACTTTATTTAGTTATTTGTTTGTTTTAGAATTCTCCTTTGAGAAAGAAATTGCAAGTGTTCAGAGCAAATTCTGGGTTTTCAAGAAACATGACCAAGAGAGTGTGTAGTGGTCTGTACCCTCAGACACCCCAATGGGACAGATTTTGAATGATTGGAGCAAATTAAAATTACATGGTTTAATGATAATAATAAGTGCATTATTTAAAAATCAAATTTGAACTCACTACACGTTAGCAGATAATAAGATTTTGAAAAGAACAAAACTATCTGATAATTAAATTCACTTTATAAGGAATTTCACCTAAGGAAAAATAAAATGGTCAAAAGTTCTGTATACAGAGACATTTAAAAAATTTATTTCACTACTTTGCAAACAAGATTATATCCTACAGAATATTAAATGCCAAACTCAGAGGCTTAACTCAGAAGTAGAAATACCAAACTCCCAATTATAAAAATCCTCTTAAGTTCTTAGAAACTGAAACATTAAGAAAAAAAGGGAGAAGAACTCCAAAATGAGCACCAGCCAGAGGAAAGGTGAACAAATCTATTGGCAGTTGCCTCTAAAGGTAACGGCTCCAGCCACCCAAAAGAGGCCTGATAAGGATAAACCTGCTAAGGGGGATGGTATTAGCTGCTATGAATGTGGTCAATCTGGGCACCTAAAGCACAACTGTTTTTAATGGCCTAAGCCCCCAGGACCTTGTCCAATATTCAGACTAAAAAGCCACTGAAAGAGATGGTGCAGCTTCTCCCAAAGGTGGGGGGGAACACCTAGGTCAGTGATGGTGGCTGTTGACTGAAGGGGGAGGGGCATGGCCCAGCACAGCACTCTATGCCATCTACCCAGAGAATCCTTCAGTCTATATAAATGTGACTGAGGTCCAAATTAATTTCTTAATTAATACTGAGGTTAAGTTTCTAGCCCTTGTGCTCATACTGAACTTCTTTCTCCTAAAACCTGCTCTCTAGTGGGAGTTAAAGGTGTTCCAAAAACTAAATGTTTCACCTAACAGTTACTAAAAGGTGAATTCAAATTATGATTATAAAAGGTTATCTATAAATAAATAAAAAGGATAGCAAAAAGCAAAAGAAAAAAATATTAAAAGGCTGTTGGTATACAAATAAGGTTTTAGTAAGAAAACAAAAACGAAAGGAATATAAGAAAAAAGATATTTTTATCTAAGAGGAAATCTTATATGGTACATTTCTGTCCTATAATAAAGTTGATAGTTATGAAAACTTTTAAAAGGGGATAGAGAACAAAAATAAAATAGTATAAGCATGCCAAAAGTGGTATAAAGAAAGTTTATAAAAAATATACATACAAAAGAAATTCTATAAACATTCTAGGCATAATAAAGTCTTTTCTAAATGCAAGTCTCCAAACATTTTCAGATTTCTCTTCAAATTTTATATAAAATTTACTTAAGTGCCTAGTTCAAATTATGGTCTAAAACAATCTGTCAGGCTACCATTATAGTCCAGAAATACAAAAGCTGATACTTGTAATAAAGCCACAGAAATTAAAGTTTATCATTTAAGTTATGCTAATAACTTCAGGCCTTGTAGCTTTTGTACAAAAGGTAATCAGCCACTGCCTACAATTGTCAAAATGTAGGCCTGACTTTATTTCTTTTATTGAGCTAAAATCCAGTAATTTCATGCCCACATAATGGTCATGCAAAAATTCCAGCCAGTGCCTGAAAACAATGCCACTGCTAAAACAAATCTGGATGCCTCAAGTCAGACAGGGAAAGATTTTCAATCTCTGGCTAGGCATGACTGTGCCCATTATCAGCTCTGAAAAAATTACAAAAGATGGACCCTCACCCCACAGCACCCCAAATGATTATGGGATTGAAAAATCTCTAAAGAATAAATAATTGAGACAGGGTAGCTAGCACAGGCTAGACATAAATAAATTTCCTATAGGTAGGTTTTAAAAGGCATTTAAACATTTCTACTGCAGGCTGAGTGGCAACCTATTCCAACCCTTGGCAAATCCAGGGAAAACTCCATCAGATATAAAACTCAAACAGTACAATCTTTCAATTTGCGAGTTAGCATAATAAACACTAGAAATCCTTTGGAGGCATGAGTAAACTAAACATAGGTATTTGGTATTGCATCACTTAGGATCCAAGTCCCTGAAATGGAATTTATTAAACCTTTGAAATTGTTTAACAGTAGGCCGTTTTCCTACACCTCTGAAGGAAAGGGGGACCACAAACATAAATGCTCATAAGAAAATGTGTTGTCTATTTGGGATAAATTTTAATCACAGTTTATAAGCTTATTTCCCTAGACACTTCTTGACCAAAAAAAACTCAAACATCCAAGGGGAGTAAGTGCTGCTAAAAATTGAAGAAAGGAAGAACCCAACCAACAATGGTAAAAAAAGAAAATAGGACCCGAGGGTGGTCCTGTTCCTATACTAGTCTATAGAATTCAAATACCTAACTTCTTTATCATAATAAAACCCCTCCATAAAGTCTCAAGGGGGGGCGTGAACAAAAGCCCCTGCTATGGGAAAAGGCCCCAAAACAGGCCTTTGAATAAAGTAAACAGGCTCCTCGCCTTTTGAAATTCTTTATGGGTGGCCACCCCCTCTTGTTAAGGGCATACAGGAAAACTTAAAGGAATTAGGAAGTCTTGCCCTAAAACAACAAATGCAAGCCTTAGGTTCAGTCCTAAATGCCATCCATTGTCAAGTCAGAAAACAATTGCCAATTAGTTTAGCTAATGATGCCCATTCTTTTAAGCCAGGTAATATGACATGGGTAAAAGAGTGAAATGTACAACTTCTAAAGCCCCTCTGGAGGGGGGCCATTTACTGTTCTTTTGTTTACCCTGACCGCAGTCAAAGTAGCCGAAGTAGTTCCTCGGATCCATCATAGCAGAATAGGATTGGGAGTACACTCCAGATTCAGCAACACCCCTTAAGCTGACCATCCGGAAAGTCAAAATTTCTCAAGCCCTGCTCTAAAAGCCTGAGGATACTTCAAGCCCTGCTTCAGTTACACACCGGAGGCTGACTGATCGACACATGGCAGAAGATCAAGGATTCAGCTTAAAAACTCAGCAGACATTACTGAGAAGTCATTGTTTTGCTTTTTCAACCTTTATATTTGCTAAAGTATTTGTCATTTTAATTGCTGTAGAACTAACTATATTTGCTGTAGAATTACTAGAGTTGTTCCCATTGAGCATGTTAGAAAAGGATTTCACTAGCATTCCCATTCTTTCTTATAATAGGAAATGTTCTTGTGCTTTTATGTATTTCTGCCTAATTTGGGTATTTATCACTTCCCTCACACACCCAGCATGTACATGTATAAAAACTATCTGGTCAGACATAAGAGTTTTCCATCGTTATTCATCCCAGCCAGAAGTTTGTGCTGGTGGCCAACAAGGCCTGTTTGGTATTGGGCATCTGCTTATGCAACTAAATCTTCTCAATATACTAAAGGGCTATTTTGGACATATGAAAAGTTTGCATATGCCCAGCTCCCAGCACTATAAAAAGTCACATGTACCGTAGGAATAATCCAGCCAGGATTTTTCCTTCTGCCTAAACCAAAGGGGGATGAACTAGGCATTCCCCTTTATGAAAGCCTCAAAACACAAGATGCTCAATCCCTCGACCAATTTCCTAAAATAGTAGGGACCCAGGTTTGGAAAGATGAGAATGGCCACTCCAGAGAATTATAAATACTTATGGCCCAGTCACATGGGCACAAAATGGGAGTCGGAAATGCTGCACACCTCTATATATATGCTAAATCACATTATCAGGTTACAAACTGTCTTAGAAATTATAAATAATCAAACAGCCATGGCTTTTGAGCTTGTTGTTCAGCAGCAAGCCCAAATGCATGCAGCTATTTATCAAAACTGCTTAGCTTTAAACTACCTGCTTGTGAAAAAAAAAAAAGTAGGTGGTAAATTTAATAGCTCCAACTGTTGTTTGCAAATAGATAATAAAAGTAAAGTTATAACTGATATAGCCACCAATGTTAAAAGACTTGCGCATGTCCTGGTACAAAAACGGCAAGGCATAAAAATCAGCAATTAATTTAAAAATATGTTCTCAGGTCTGGAAGGATTTAAGTATATTATTGGATCTATAGTCCTAATGGTGGGATCCTGTCTTATCCTCCCTTGCATAGCCCCAATAATTATAAAAGCCATTTCTAAGTTTGTGGAAACAGTTGTTAAATGAAAAATTGTGGCCCAATAATGTTAATGCACCAAATTAAGGATGATGATGCTTTAGATCCATAAAGGATCAAGCATCAAGGGGGGAATGTGGCAGGATGAGGCAAATACTCAAATATATTTATTTTATGATTGAGTAAACAAACACAAAAACACATGTAGCTGCTTCAGGATCAGCAGCTGGCCTCATGGCAATCACCTGGGATGACAAAATGTCTCCCATTAGCCCAGCAGCAGGAAGGGGGGTTGGTAGTAGTTAAAGGTATTTCTTTTTGAAAGGTAAGTTGCAACTTTAAAGACCCGCCAGGTGCCAGGCATGTTTTGTTTAAGAAAGGTCAAGTGGCCAAAGACTGGCCATTTCATGGAAATGCAAAAAGAGTAACTAATTCACAGACTTATCCAAAACCCCCCTTCTGCAGTTGAAGGTTTACAATCTGGCAGTTCCTGAAAAACCATTTGTTCTCTGAAAAATCAGATTTTTCTGAGTACAACCTTGTAAGAGTCCAAAGGAAATATGTAATCACTCAACACGACCCCCTCCCTTACCTAAACAAGGGTATAAGACCCCACTTCTCCTGTTCTGGGGCACTTGATTTGGACGCATTAGACCATCGGGCCTGCTGGGATGGCCAGCATAATAAAGTACCACTTCCTATAATAGTCTCAGTGTCACGATCTCTCTATTTTTCCTGCTACAAGTTGATTTTCAATGAAACCTCAGAGGGCAAAGATAAGTTTTCCTTCACCCCCCTCAACATGTTAATTATGTTTATTTAAAATGTTCTGTTCATTCCAACATTCATATTGTACATGAGTCTTATTTTGTAGGCATGTGTATGTGCTCTTGCTTTACTTAAAGTTTTATTTTTTTGTTGAAATGTGGGTGTCGTTAGGATAGTAGAAACTGAAAGAAATAGCAGTTCTATAAAATGGATAATTTTTGTCTTTACTAGGCCTTTTAGGAAAGTTTGTGAGTTAACCTGTTCAATGGTTGAGCTCTAAGTTTTTGGTTTTGATTTTGCTATGTTTACTCTCACTGCATCACAAGCTTTAAATTCCTATAAGGTTTCCTTGTGTTTGGGTTAAGGACATGATTTCCAGAAAATGTCTACCCTTAGTTGTAAGTGTTGCCTTTGCAACTACACCTCAGCAGATGTTTATCTCCTCTATGCAACAGATTTCCAAATCCTTCCCAAGCAGGACATTTATTGTTTTTTTTTTATTCAATGCTGTTATTCTTGATCTTTGCTGCAAGAGGAATTATCTACTGTCATTCTGCCTCAATGTTAAGGCAGGTTTGTGTCATTGAATCTCATGATTAAGGTCTCCTTAGTGATTCTATAGGAAACCTTTAATTGTAAAAGTATGCATGTAATTCTGCTCCATTCTGCCTCCATAAGTACACAGGGTTTTTTTGTTTTGTTTTGTTTTATTACCTTTCCTCAGCTGCAATGGGTCTTTAGCTGTGTTCAAATGACAAAATTATTTGTTCCTCTTTCCCAGCAACTTAAGGTTTTGTTTCATAAGAAAGATAGTAGGGAAGGATCTAGGTGGGACTCAGTGTCTTTTATTAAGCAATTACGCTTCCCTTCAAGTGGTTTTGCAACATGAAGGAAGCTTTCTCAGAACTTTCAACTTGTTCTCAGTTCTTCACTCAAATGTTTGGAGAGGTCCAAAGTGAAAAGCTTGTGTGGCAAATTATTATTTTGTCTGCAGTTTCCTGAGATTACCTTCTAGGGTGGAGACAATTTCTTCTCTCAAAATGTTCAATAATTTGAGTCTATAAACCAAACTGAAAATGGGCAGATTAGCAGAAAAAAAGACATTCATTTGTTAACATGCATATGGACCTGGGAGTCATACACAAAGTATGAGGATCAAAGGAGGTACCAGATGTTTGAATTTTTATAACATTTTGAGGTTGCAAATAGAATAGAGACTTGGAACATGGCAAGACAGTTTATGAGATGGTGAGAAGAAGAAATGTGTGCTTAGGAAAACTGGTCTTGCTATGCAGCTGAAACCTTACAAGTAGCAGCTCTCAGCATAGACCGAAGTATGTGATAACAGTTTCTCTGTCAAACTTTAAGAGGTTTTAGGCTTTCCATTTTTCTCCTATGAGCTAATACTTTCTAGGTTCAGAGAAGGGAGGGAGGGTAGCCTCAGAGAAAACCTGGCTATTTCTTTTATTAATGTAGATTGTTTTTCTTCTGAATCAAATATTCTCCATAAAAGAAAGTGTGCAGAATTATTTTCCTATTTGCAAGCCTTCTGAATAACCATCTTAAAATATGTCAAAAAAGTTTGTTTTATGGCCAAATAGTTTTGGGTTCCTTTAATATATTTAAATGCTAAACCACATTCAATCTTTAACAACTTAATTTTTAAAAATGAATTTTTCTAACTGTATTATATAATACTTATTTTCCATCATGTGCTCCATCCATGTAATCAAGTATGTTCATTCAATCTCTCTTGAAATATAACTGCATTTTCTTGGAATTTAGGGCATTTGTGTGTTCTGAAACTTCATCTGTCTGACGGACTTTTTGAAAGGTGTGTTCTTATAGATTTTTTGGAATTTTATTGTTATATCTTGTTCTTCTTTTTAGCTTTCTACATTCTAAATGGAAGCAAGAATTCTGTATATATATGATGGATTGCTGTTTTAATTTTTTTTTTAGTACACAGTTAAATATATTTTGATTTCTCTATGAACTTATAGTGACAAGAAAGGCAAAACTTTAAGAAAAATATTTGATGCAGTTAGCAGTATTCAATTATTATTAAAAGTTGAGTATAGACTGAGTGTGGATAATATAGTTATTTTTAAAATGCGGCCAGTTCTGCCTGAGATATTTGCTCTTTTTTTCATTAAATATTTGAGTAAGTAATAGAATCTAAAAAGGATGATAAGTTCTAAATATATATTGAAAAACAAGAAACATACAATATCTGCATTCATTATGTTTAGAGTATAGTTGGCAAAAGAAGGTAGAAAATAAATAATGATTGAGAAGTAGCCATAAAATTACAATCATAATACATCCTATGAATTATATGCATTTTTAATTTTACTATAAAAATTAATTCATGTGGCCCAAAGCAAAATATTTCTGTTCATAAAAAGTTTTTCGAGCTTTGCTTACTCTATTTCTTGCTGATTGGAAACTCACTTAATAAAAACTTCATTCACATCTCCTTAACAGCATTTAGGACAACTGGCCTTTTTTTTCTTTTAAGGTTATTTTTTCTCACACAGTCTCTAAATTTCCTAATAAACAAGTATATATTAGCAATTTTACTTTCATCTTTTATCCTATTAAATTTGTCTCCAGAGTCATGTCATCAATTTTCAATGTATAGTTTGGTTTTTTTTTATACAATATCAATTCAATGGATACATATTATTCTTACTCTTACCCTTTTATTTATTTATTTATTTTTGGTCTGAATTTTCTAACTCTATGTCTTTGGTTTATTCCAATTCATTCTTCAGTTTTTATCTTAATTGGCATCTCTTATAGAAATCCTTTCTTCCTAGTCTAGCATATAGCACAAACTAGGTACTTAATCAAATTTTTCTTAAATAAATAACAAAAAATGAGGATGACAACTTTAGATCACCTAGGACACATATTAAAGAAAATGGTAGTGTCTTAGAAGGGTTTTAGCACAATTATTCTGTTTTCTCCCTTTAATGTGGAATGTTTGTTGAAAGTTTTTGTGAGGTTCTACATAGAAAGACATAGTCATACCAAAAATAGAACGAAACCGTATTCAGTTCCAATAACAGGATCTCAACAATGTAGTTCTAAAAAGCCTACCACTTAATAAGTGTGATTCTCCTGAGCACTTATGATTATTGATTTGCTAATACTTGTTCAGGCAGATCCCATTAAGCAAATGTGAAGCACCCTAAGGTTAGAAAGACTCCCTTATTTGTTATATTTTCTAAATCACTGTCTTTTCTCACCTTGGTAGCTACATTTGCCTACTTAACAGCATGAATGGTCACTTGTTATTCATGTTCCAAAGTGCAAATAAATGACTGAATGCAGCTTTATGTGAATACTCATTAATGCACAACTCTTTTGTGTCTATCACCATTTAATTCATTTTGGCACATTCAAGGCACACAAAAAGCTGAGCTGAATGGCATTCAGAAACACATTTAGGATTGACCAGATGTAATTTTGTCATTTAATCACAAATGTAAATCATAAAAATGTAAGAAATTAAGATTTTTTCCTAAATAAATCATTTTGCTCAACTCTGTACAGGGTATGAAGTACATGATTTGCATGGTAAAACATGCACTTTACAAACTTGCTTTGAATTTCTAAGCACTACTATTCCCATAATTGTCCCAGAGCTGCAGGTGCGCAGGATATTTACACCAAAGGCAGGAATAATGTATGAATTATTCCCTCTTCTAGCTACTTCCCCTCTTTACTTCCCAGCCTAGTAGGCTGATAGTAAATAGGACCATGTTCAAGAATGAGGGAAAAGAAAGAAACTTTACAATCTGTGCCAAATGACTTTAATCCATCTAAAAATGGCATAAATTAATCTTCTTTTCTCCTACCCTTCCAGCCTGAAGCTAGACACAGTATTTGTGCCTTGGATCTTTAGGATTTTTTATTCTTTGCTGAATTGAATGAACTTCACTGATTTTAACAACTAATTGCTTCAATTCGTTAACACAATCTTTTCATGGCTTTTCTTTCTTTTTTATTTTAGACAAAGAAATATTTCTGTTTATGTGATATCTTGTTACAAAAGATATTTTTTAGAATTTTGTGTGCCTCGAGAAAAGAAAACAAATGAGTTCAACCTAAGCTGTTTTTCAAAAAGCACCTGACTTGTTAATAACACAAATTATTGTTGAGTTAATGACCAAACAGTGAAAGCTCTTTCTAGGAAATACTTGTGTATACATTGATATGTTTTCACTTCATAATATAGAGTTTAATTGCCTGGTAATAATAGTGAGTCAGTGTAACTGATTTTGTAAAGATGAATATTCAAGTATCCATGTTGAATACATTATTGGTGGATTTAGGTATAAGAGGACGAGGAGAAAGTTAAGAGCATTTTTGTATTGCACTAAATAATCTGTGGTTTGTTGAATAAGATCGTATTCAAAGAGTGACAACAAAAACATGTTGCTCAATTTTTTGTGTTCTGTTTCTACAAATACGATGATAAATTCCTTTGTGAAGAATACTTTATTTTAGGTTATAATGAAGACTCTTCAGATATACACAAGCCAGTATGTTTGAGCACAAATATAATATTTTATGTAGTTTTGGAATTACCTGATAAATGAACAAATACATGAATGAATGAATTCTGCATGCAAGTTTTAAAACTGTAAGCTGGTCATTACAAAAGCAGCAAATTGGGAACTGTGTATCCTTTCCTTGCTTATTTTAATACTTGGGTGTCATACTTTTCATAAAAGCTTTCATATACTCTTTTTGTCACACAATAGTGATTGAACATAGCATAATAAATAATAGAATTATTCTTCTTTATTCTTATTCCTTATTATATTTATTCAAGTATGAGGTAATTGTCCAGAGATAGACTCTTTTCCCCCTATACTTGGCTTTTTTTTACCCCCTTCTTTAGGAAGCAGCTTCTGGACAAGGCTGGTATGTGAAGGAAATGCATATTCCCAGTAATGAGTCACAAGATGCAGTGACTGAGCAGAACTGAGAACAATGTGGATAACACACTTACTCACTGTAATTGTAAACACTGTGTAGCAACTTGAATAATTAACTTGCTTGATTATAAAACTGCTTGCTGTACTATGTTGAGGCATGGTCTTACCAACTAGTTGCCATCAATGTCTCCTGTAAGTTCTAGTAAGCCAATGTCTTTCCCTGCTGGACCTCCAGGTGACATCTTTGGATATAAAAATGACTTTATGCCCAAGGCCCTCACAGATTTGGGATTACTTCATTACCTCAAATATCAATTGTCATTTATTAAGCTGTATCCATGTGCTAGACACTATGTTATATGCTAAGGGTAAAATATTGAACAAGATACTATTGTTTCCTTGACTTTAGAGTCTTGAAAATATACAAAAGCAGATAAGTGATCATATCACTTTTCTATATTACAAATCGCATGTTCCAGTCAGCATTTTGTTTTTTCTACTTCATTTATAACTCTGTTGTTTTCATTAATAAAAATTTTAACTTATCTAGGTCTTTCAATGAACATGTTAGCCTTGATGAGTAAGTTTTAGAAGAAAAGAAAAATCCAATACAATTGTCTCTTCTAATTTATTGTTTAATTTTCCACAATTTCAGTTACCTATGGTCAACTGTGGTTCAAAAATATTACATACAATAAGTATTTTGACACACACACACAGAGACAACAATCACATGCCATTCATTATAGTATATTTTTATTATGATTCTTATTATTGTTATTAATCTTTTAGGAGCCAAGGAAAAACTGCCTTTGTCCTCTGAAGATTTACTGAAAAATCAAAAGAAAAAAAGCAGAATAAAACTAGATCCAACAACATATAACAAAAATCATCCACCATGATTAAGTAGGCTTCATCCTTAGGATGCAGGGTTGGTTCAATATCCACAAGACCATAAACATAATTAAATACATCAATAGGTGTAAAAAACAATAATCATATGATTATATCATTAGATGCAGAAAAAGCTTTTGATAAAATACAACATCCCTTCTTGATAAAAACTCTTGAACACTTAGGCATAGATGTAACTCACCTCAAAATAGTAACAGTCATCTATGATATACCCACAACTAATATACTGCTAAATGGAAAGAAATTGGAAGTATTTCCCCTGAAAACTGGAACAAGACAAGGCTGCCCACTCTCACCCCTCCTATTCAACATTGTGTTGGAAATCCTAGCTAGAACAACTAGACAAGAAAAGGAAATCAAGTGTATCCAAATAGAAAGTTAAGTTATCCCTCTTTGTGGATGATAAGATCCTATACCTTGAAAATGCAAGACAATCTGTCAAAAACCTCCCAGCACTGATAAAGGACTTTGACAAAGTCTCAGGGTATAAAATGAAAGTGCAAAAGTCAGTTGCATTCCTATACACCAACAATAAACAGAAGCCCAAATAAAAAGCACAATCCTATTCACAATAGCCACAAAAAAAACCTTGACATTTTCCTAAGCAGAGAAGTAAAAGACCTTTACAATAAAAACTACAAAATACTGCTCAATGAAATCCAAAAGACACAAATAAATAGAAAAATGTTCTATGCTCATGAATTGGAAGAATTAATATTGTTAAGATATCCATACTACCAAGGGCAGTCTACAGATTCAATGCAATACCCATTAAATTACCAAACCATTCTTTTCAGACCTGGAAATGACAATATAGAAATTCATATGGAAACATAAGCAACCACAGATAGCCAAAACAATACTTAACAAAAGAAACAAATTCGGAGGTATCACACTTCCAAACTTCAAACTGTACTATAAAGCTACAATAATCAAAACAACCTGAACCTGTTATTGGTACAAGAACAGGCATATAGTCCAATGGGACAGGATAGAGAATCCAGAAACAAAACCTCAATTCCTCAACCAATTCCTCTTCAACAAAGCCTTCACCAACAACCAATGGGAAGAGGAGAACCTATTCAGTAAATGGCGCTGGGAAAATGGACTGACCACATGCAGAAGACTGAAACAGGACACCTACCTATCACCATACACAAAAATCAACTCTAAATGGATCAAAGACCTAAATGTAGAACCTCAAACTCTAAGAATCCTAGAAGAAAAGGTAGGAAACCACATTACAAAAATTGGAATAGGCAACCAATTCCTGATCAACTCTCCCAAAGCAAAGTCATAAAAGATAAGATAGACAAGTGGGACTTCATCAAACTGAAAAGCTTCTGCAAAGCAAATGAAATCATCAAGAGAGTGGAGAGACAAAATTATATCAAATGACTCAAATTCATCTGTACCTAGTAGTGTACGTGCCTAGAGTGTTCATGTCTCTTACCATGGCAAAACATTCCAACATAACTCAATAATATAAATTATTTTTTACAAATAATTCTAAAGTGGAGAGTGGAATGGAAAAAAAAATGCCAACTGTAAATCTGACAAAGGCTTAATATCCAAGATCAAACATATCAAAAGGATAAAAACAAACAACCCTATTAAAAAATGGTCAAAGGATATGAATAGACACTTCTCAGAAGAAGACATACAAACAGCCAACAGATACATTAAAAAAGGCTCAGTTTCACTAATAATCAAAGAAATGCAAGTTAAAACCACACTGAGATACAACCTATATTTTTCTATATTACAAATTGAATGTTCTAGTCAGAATGGCCATCATCAATAACTGACCTAACTCCACTCAGAAAGGCCATCATCAATAACTCAAAACAACAGATGCTGGAGAGGATGTGGGAAAAAGGAAACACTTCTACATTGTTGGTGGGAATATAAACTAGTACAACCTTTGTGGAAAACAGTGTGGTGATTTCTAAAAAATCTAAAAATTGGCCTTTCATATGACCCAGCAAACCTCTTTCTGGGAATATACTTAGAGGAACTCAAATCACTCTATAAAAAAGATACCTGCACAAGCATGTTTATTGCAGCATTATTCACCATAGAAAAAACATGGAATCAACCATGCTGATCATCAAAAGTGGATTGGATAAAGAAAATGTGGTACATTTGCATGGTGGAATATTATGCAGTCATAAAGAAAAACAAAATTATGACCTTTGTAGCAACTGGATGGCATTAGAGCCTATAATACCCAGTGATTTATCTCAGAAACAAAGATCTGAGTATCAAATGTACTCACTCATAGGTAAACCCTTAACATTCATCATAATAATATAATACAGAGATCAGCAGTAGTGGGACACTGCCAGGGAGGGGGGACACATAACATCAATAAAGGATCTGAATGTGTCACATAGGTCATAAAGGGCTGATCACAATGTATTAGATTTGTTTAGTGCTTTATGGCTAGAAGATGGATACTTGGAATAGCAAAGTAATCAGTACCTGGGGGGTTTTGTTTATGACAAATGTCTGTCCAGATGTGTTGACAGGCTTTATTCATTGTTCATTCTTCCTGTGATATTAGTTCTGTTAATGAAATAATTCACAAAAAAGACCAGAAGGAATCATTTTTGTTGTTGTTTATTTTGTTTGTTTGCTTTGTTTTGGTAGGTACAGATTTTAGGCAGTTACTTCAGAGAGTAACTTTATTCTGTACTTTGGGAAAGAGAGATTTGAGCAACGGTGGGGATTAGGGGTGGGTCAGAAAGACTTTAAGGATACTTTTTCAGGTCAGTATGTCAAGGTGCCATATTTTGAGGTACTTGCTTCTGAGTCCCCAAAATCTTTATTGTGCCTAATTTATAAATTCAAATTTTTCATATGTTAGTATAGAAAAAAATAGCATATATAGGGTCCAGCAATATCTGTGATATCAGGCATCCACTGGGGAGAGGGAGGGGCTTAAAATGTCTTCTCCACAGAAAAGATAAAAAGGGGTAGATACTATACCTATATCTCAAAAAAAGACTAAAACTAGAAAAAATATGTAGTCTGCTACCATTATGAAATTGGTATACTAGTTATATCAGGTTTGGATTCTATTATCAGAAAAAGATTTGGGTAATCATCTTGTTTTCAGAACTACAGTGAAGTTCATTATTATAAGAGTAAATAAAAAAAAGCATTGTACAAAACTTTAGAATTATTTGTAAATAGTAATTTATATTAAGTTATGTTGGAATGTTTTGCCATGGTAAGAGACATGAACAATCTAGGCACATACACTACTAGGCACAGATGAATTTGAGTCATTTGATATAATTTTAACTGATAAAAGAGAATAAAATATTTTTTCTAGAAGGCAGAGTATATTTTTTTCTTAATGAAATAGATTTCTTGAGATTTTAATTCACATTAAAATACTTTGGTTTAATAATTGAAATTATTTTAGGTCTGTGAGATGAGCCATTGCCACAGGTAAGATGTAAAAAATTGTACAGAAATTAGAATAGAAAAAAATAGTTTATTTAGAAAGTAGATTGGAGAGAGAGAAAAAAGAGGGATCCATCTCCCCAGATGGGGCAGGGGGGTCAGGGCTTAAAGAAAAGCACTGCAGCAGCTGCTTGAGGTTGAATGCTTTTAAGACTTTTTTTTGGTGTGGGTAGATTGTTAAGATGATTGGGTGGTGGTCTGTTTTACCTCATCACAAAAAGAGCAAGTAAGCACAGGAACTGTTACCATGGTGATGGGGTCTGAAAGTGTCACATAGGTCATAAAGGGCTGATCAAAATAGATCATGTTTGTTTAGTGCTTTATGGCTAGAAGATGAATACTTGGGATAGCAAAGTAATCAGTACCTGGGGAGTTTCAAGAAAATTATTAATAGCTACCTCTGAGAAACCAGTTAGTGACAGAGGGCAAACCAGTTATGTCCTTTGTTAGTAATAGAGGGCAAACTAAGTAATTTGCTAAGAAAGCGTGACAGAGCTAAGCAGTGTTAAAATGGTTACACTTTAGCTATATTGACTCCATTTTGCTATCTTGTTATTTTACTAACCTTCTGTTACTTCTCTATGCTTTAATATCTAGGCTACTTTATTTGCATGATGTCAAATTAAAAACTATATGCATGTATTAAAGGCTGTCAAGTGGCTTCCTTATTTTATAAGAATAAAATGTACAGAAACAAAAACAATACAGTTTATATACTTTTGTATATATATTTATATATATACAAAAGTCCATCACAATGGTATTTTTAGTTCACTTTCCAATTGTATATCTTCAATGGTATTCTTAACATTTTACTTCTTTTAATTTCTATAATTTACATCTAAATGAAACAAAATTCTACTAAGAAGGGAAACTAAGTTTTCAGTAAATTATATTGTAGCAGGCCATATATTTGTAGCAAAGGGTGTTCTGTTGTTGTTGTTGTTAATAAGACACAATTATTTTGTCATATATTTTATTTTTGCTTCTTAATTGCAGTAATCTTATTTATTGTAACTCTAATAAACGCCACTAGCTCAACAATTCACCTAGGAAACTATACTTGCAATTATAGATTGCTTATTATTATTTTACTTTTTCCTTATATAGTACTAGTCAACAGAGGATTGTGAAAGGCATGAAGAAAATGAGTTTTAAAAATTACAAAGTAAAACTCAAAGACATTCAGTATTTCTTATAAAACAAATATGTATTACATATAATTATTTGGCAAGATGCCACAAAATAAGTACAGATGTTTATGACTAATATTTACCAATCTTTCATGGAAACAGATAAGTGGCATAACACTTGACTCCTAAGAGTGAAAGTAAAAATAAATGAATATGCCACGAAGTATCTAAATGATTAATTTTCTTTGTGAAAAGTACTAACATAGTAAATCAATGGTAGTTATTTTTGTATAGCTTAAATATTATAAATGCTACTGTCAAATAAAATCTTAATGCCAGGGATGTGTCATTTACACAAAGGGCACTATATATTTCAAATATTTCATTAAATTTATCACTCTTATTAGTGTTTAAGAAATACTGGTTACATGTTACTTATAAAGTGTTGAGGCTTTGTTTTTCTTCTCTACTGATGATATTCAAAATCTCATCTGAGGTTAAGTGTTGAAGAAATCATTGGTTTTGTGTTATAAAGATGAATAGGTTCTACGTTGGTAGGTCTCGAGTCTCTGTCAACTAAATCTGAACAAAATGCTTTTCTTGCATGAATAGATAAACATGAGATGCTTCTCTTTCACATTATTTACTGTGCAATACTTTAGCATTTTACAATGTCTCTGGTGAGGTTCTGAATATGCCACCCAAAATATGAATGTAGGAATCCAGAATATGACACCCCAAATATACCTTATTGACCTAAAAATTATTTTGAACTGTAATTGTAAGAAACTGCAGATAAAGAAGAAGCACTGAGAAGTTATCTTTTTGTAAGAAAAAAATTACATCTACAAAATTATTCATTTGTAAGATTGTTTTTCTCTCTGTGTCATGAAGAGAAGAACTAAATCACTAGAAATTCTTAATTAATGAAGAAGGCATAACAATCTTACCCTTGTATTACAATGCTTTTTCTGACCATCTTGTCTTAAACCTACACCTTTCTTTTTTTGTTTCAGAGAACTATCACTTGAATCCATAGTCCCTGAAAGTATTATATTTTAGTCCTATTCTAGTGTTACTTCTTCAAATAGAGCTATTTTGCATTTGATTCAAGATTGCCTCGAGTGTACATTTCCAGATGGCAAAATACATTTTTTTAAACTGAAGGACCATAATCAAGGCCTAGATATAGCACTACCTGGATTTGGGAAATTGGAGAATATAGTTAAATGTTCTAATATTTTATTTCCTCACTTGTAAGTGACTTACAGGATTTTTGTTTGTTTTGGAGGGTGCTATTTGTAAGTGATTAGTGCATACATGCATATACAATACTTGTTCATATATATTATAACCTTATTTGACTCATTCTTTCCTGTCATAGATTGATTTTCTCTCTCTCTCTCTCTCTCTCTCTCTCTCTCTGACACACACACACACACACACACACACACACACACACACACACACACCCTTGTCTCTGCATCCAAAAATTTAACCTTAACTCTTAACTCACACCATATAGTTCCACATTCAGATTGCCTACTTAGGCTTTCCACTGGAAGGCAGACTGTGTATAAGAAGTCAAAAATCAATACAATATGTTAAATTTAAGTCACTCTATAATATTTTTCAAGTAAAAAAATGCTAATTCTCATTTTGTGTATAAATTTAATATGAAGATTTCTTCATTTTTAGCCCTTTTTTTTTGTATCCTAGATCAATCAGATACTTTTTATGCACTATTCATCTTCTGGAGATTGTACTATAACTGTCATAGTTTTAAGTCAGAATATGCACTAATTAGTGATATTTGGTACATTTTCTGCTATGGCTTTATTACAGTCATATGAATCAATCTAACATTAGCCTGCATGCTGGTAATCATTGACAAAACAACAGTCAATAATAAATCATTTGGTAAATACCGTATTTTCATATGTTTATAAATTTTCCACTATTAAGCATATGTGTTCTCAGTTAAATCAAGTTCATGAAAAAGAAGCTATCTGAGAAAATATACTATGACTTTTCTTAGTGAAAATGTTCTTTGACAAACTTGATAAATATATACAACTTTATTTGACCCCAACATTCAGTTTAGCAATAGTGCTAAACTATGATGCTGTGGCTTTTGTGTGTAATTTGATGGAAATTTTAGATAATTCTCTAATCATTCAAATTATTTGCCTCTTAATACTAAATAGCATGAAAATATTAACCATGTGGGGAATAGAAACTAGACTAAAGCACAACTACAGGTTTATTATTAGATTTAGAAAACAAACCATTAATTAGGCAGCTTCTGAATACATACTGAAAATGAGTTGCTTTAATATATACAAATAGCAGCTAAGTGACAACTACTATAATTGTTCCAAATATATTACAGGAAAGTATTGATAGTCTTATGATTCTTATTCTACATTCACTCAATTTTATCATGGTTCTGCTTTTGTATCTGTAGAAATGATTTCATAAGTTACATCCTACTTTTTTTATTGTGACAATTAAAATATTCAAAAAAGTAATCGAACACTATGTACCTAATAGTCAAATAACTTTTTCTTGAAATTAATTACATTTCAATAAAGAAAGTTTAATTCTTCTTGGCAGCAAATTCTCATTGCCAATCATATTTTGGATGGGTTATTATACTTTACTTAAATAATGTAAGTATATTAAGTATTTCTTAAAAATCTAATATTTGTGTGAATATCATTCATAAATGTGTTTTAACTCTCATGTTTAGCAAACAAAGGGAGAACTCAAATTCTTTCCTATCAGAAATTATCATCAAATTTAAAACTTCTCAAAGTGTACTCACCTTAAATTTTTCAAAGTGTTCTTTCAAAATAAATTTAAAAAAATTAAACAGAAAAGGAAGTAACTTAAATATGTTGAATGACAGGCTGGGTGTGGTGGCTCATGCCTGAAATCCCAGCACTTTGGGAGGTGGAGGTGAGAGGACTGTCTGAGTCCAGGGGTTCAAGACCAGCCTGGGCAATTTGGCAAGACCTTGTCTCTACAGTAAATCAAAAAATTAGTTGGATGTGGTGGCACACACCTGTAGTTACAGACACTTGGAAAGACAAGGCAGCAGGATCACCTGAACGCAGCATGTCAAGGCTGTGGTGGCCGTGAGCATGTCACTGCACTCCAGCCTGGGCGGCAAAGTGAGACTCTGATTTAAAAAAAAGATAGAAGAAGAAATATGCTGAATGAATTGACAGGAAAAAAAAATCTAATAACTCCATTTAAAAAGTGAGCAAAGGACATGAAGAGACACTTCTCAAAGGAAGATACACAAGCAGCCAATGAGCATATAAAAAAATTTTCAGCCTTATTAATAATCAGAGAAATGCAAATCAAAACTACAATCAGATACCACCTCACATTAGTCAGTCAAGAGGGCTATCATTAAAAAGTCAAAAAACAACAGATATTTGCAAGGCTGTGGAGAAAAGATAATGCTTCTACACGGTTAGTGGGAATGTAAACTAGTTCAGACTTTCTGAAAAGCAGTGTTGTTATTTCTCAAAGAACTAATAACTACTATTTAATCCAGTAATTTCACTTCTGGAAATATACCCAGAGGAACATAAATCTCTCGACCAAATAGACACCTTCACATATATGTTTATTGCAGGACTATTCACAATAACAAAAACATGGAACCAATCCAGATATCCATTAAAAAGTGGGCTGGTTAAAAAAAAAAGTGGCACATATACATAATGGAATATTATGCAGTGACCAAGAAGAACTAAATCATGTCCTTTGCAGCAACTTGAATGCAGCAGAAGACAATCATTCTAAGTGAACTATCACTGAAACAAAAATCTGAATGCTGCATGTGTTCACTAATAAGTGGACACTAAACATTAGGCACACGGGCACAAAGTTAGGAATAACAGACACTTGGCACTGCTAAAAGAGAGAGAAAGGGAATGGCAATAAGGGCACACAACCACTTATTGGACACCGTACTCCCTACTGGGGGGAGGGGTTTCGATAGAAGCCCAAACCTTACTTTCATGCAATTTACTTATGCAGCAAACCTTCACATGTACCCTACAACTCTAAAAGAAATTTTTTTCTAAAAGAAATATGCTTGACATTTTATAAGTCACAGGCTACTAGAAAAATAACTTTCAGGTCTTCATTTTGGTCAAAATTCCTTTTGATCAGAATTTCTATCTCTGAAAAAAGGTATAAAATAAACAGCAGTGCTTTGATTTTTTGAATTTCTTAGTACAAATTATTGTTTTTTCTTTCTATTGGGAGACAAAGTACTTTACAAAGAAGTTTACTTATACATTGTACTAGCTTTCAACCGCTGCTTTAATAAATTACCACAAACTCAGTGGTTTAAAATAAAATTAACTTATCTTACAGCTATGGGTGTCAGGTGTCCAAAATGTGTCTCACCGGGCTAAAATCAAGGTGTTGGTAGAGTTGTTTTTCTTCCTAGAGGCTCTAGGATAAAAACATTTTCTTGCCTTTTCTAGCTTCTAGAAGTCTCCCAAATTCCTTAGTTCATGACCTTTTCCTCCATCTTTGAAGCCAGTAAAAGAAGGTCAACTCCTCACATTGCATCACTCTGTTCACTGCCACATTGCCTTCTCTGATTTTGACTATATTGCTTCCCTCTTTTACTTATTTTTTAATAACATTAAAAATTCAGTTATAATTTAAATGGGATAAATTTCATCATTTTAAAGTTTATACATCAGTAGTTTTTAGTATATTCTCTATTTTTTCCTTCCCTATTATGCTTTTAAAAATGCTGTAATTATATTAGATTATCCTAGCCGGGCTCGGTGGCTCAGCCTGTAATCCTGTGCTTTGGGAGGCTGAGGTGAGTGGATTGCCTGAGCCCGCGGGTTCGAGACCCACCTGGGCAACTTGGCTAGACCTCATCTCTACAATAAATCAAAAAATTAGCCGGGCTTGGTTGCATGCTCCTGTAGTTCCAGCTACTTGGAAAGCTGAGGTAGAAGGATCGCCGGAGCCCAGCAGGTCGAGGCTGCAGTGGCCTGAAGTGGCCACTGCACTGCACTCCAGTCTGGGTGACAGAGTGAGACTCCAACTCCAAAAAAAAAAAATTAAAAAAAAATTAAGCAATTTATATTAGATTATCCTGGATAATCTAGAATAATCACTGAAGGGGAGAAAATATAATTTCTTTTTTCCACTTTCATAAAATTTTAGTTGAGACAGTCTTGTGAAACAAGTCAGATTAACAAGAAGAAAACCAGCAGAAGTTTATTGGTGCAGGCTGTACCCACTATGTGGGAAAGGCCTCAGTTCAAAAGTGTCACTCTCAAGGTAGTGGTTTAAGGGTCTTGCTTAAATAGTATTTTAACAAAGAGCAATGAATCTTAGCATAGTGACAAGACAAAGATGAGGGCAGTTCCAGTCTTTTTTTTTTTAAACAATCAAATTTAGCAGTAAAGGGTTGTATACCAACTTTAGTGACACTAATGTTAATAAGTTCTAATAATCAGTCTTTTAAAAAGCTGTAAAATATGGAAAATAGTAGAATCTGTTCCCATATCTCTCTGGTACCTGCTGGTATCTTCTTTGGGCCAATAACCAAGTGCCGTCTTCAGTGTGAAGAATTTATGTCTTGCCATCAGGCAAATAGAGGCTGAGGCAGAATGTTTTTCTTCATATTTAATGACTTTAACATAACAATACTCAGTATTAGGGAGAAATGTTTTTTTCTTTTAGTCTCCTCTTTGGAGTTTTACTTTCAGAAAGTTTAACACAATAAAAAGTACAGTCAGTAGTTTTGAATGAGTTTAACTGGAGAGCTTAAGAAAAAAGACTTGGTAAAGGTAAAGAAAAGCATAGATTGGAACAAGAAGAAAGGGATAAATTTGAGTAAATCGATTCATAGTCCTGAGAATAATCCGTTTAGTTGAACAGTTCCTTCTCATGCCATGGAGCAGTGTTTTCATCAAAGTTAGGTCTCTATATGGTATAGACAAACAGGTATTTTGTAAAAAGCATTTTTATGGAAACAAAAGGAAAAACTTAAAGTCTGGAGTAGTCTACAAACTATTCCGAGTTTGGAGGCAGTCAGCTGAGAACATTATAGATTTGGGTCAAAGCTTTTTCAGTTTTGGTGAGGAGACAATGGCAATCTGACAGGTTTTTCTGGATTCTAGTTTGAATCAGGTGGTAATTTATCTAAAGTTTATATAAAATTTAGCTTCCAGGGCTTAAGAAAATTAAATTTTCAATTTCTAGTAATTTCAAGTCATAGGGGTGGAAAAAAGTGAAAACATTAATTTGGAGAGTCAAAAATAGATACTGGAGAAAAATGAAAACTCAGAATTCAGTCTAGATAATGAAAAAAATCTCAAAAACTGAACAGGGCTGGAATTAAATAGCAACTGCACTAAAGTTATTTTTCTGAAGCAATTTTTTTTTTCTCTCTAGTTCCTGACTTCCACCAAAGATAATCAAAATAAGTCTAATTTATTTGGAAAATATGAGTTTTAGTTCCGTTATACATAGCCTGATTATTTGCATAAAGGTCAGAAAGAATAGTGACTATATACACTCTGTTTAAGTTGCCTTTGATGGAACTTTTTATTAAAAATTTTAGATTAGAGCAGTTCTAAAACTAAAAACTAAGTAATGCTGAACTGTTTTATATGTATGTGTAGACTAAAAACATGTCTTAATTTCTTAGAAAAATATGTTTTCTCAATTTTTTTGTTTAACTGATCTAAATATATTTAGCTTTTCTATACCAAATAAAAATAAGATAATGATGTATGTGAACTTCTACCAATTGTTTTTCTTTTTTAAAATTTCTTTTATTTTAAAGATATGGTGCACAATTCAGGGTTAGGTATACAAATGACCATTGTGTAAGTAAAGCTCGGGCCTCACTTTGGTCCCCACTTCACCTGGTTTGAGATCACATACCCTTTTTGATGAGGTGTGCCCTCTCTCCCTTCTCTGGCAGTTTCACACTACTGTCAATTCCTTTCTTATAGTATTATGATAATTGTTCAGGGTCCACTTACTAGTGAGAACATGTGGTACTCAGTTCTTTGTTTCTGTGATAGATCACTCAGTATTATAGACTCTAAGTCTATCCAAGTTGCTGCAAAGTTCATAATTTTGTCCTTTATGGCTGCGTAATATTCCAACATGTATATTGTACCATCTTTTTTTATCCAGTCCTCTTTCAATGGGTAGCATAGTTGGTTCCATGTTTTTGCTAGTGTGAATAATGCTACAAATTTATGTTTAATAATTAATGCTTTAGTATTTTAACTTACTTAGAAATAACTCAGACATTTTATGATTATCTATTACTTAATTTATCATAACATGACTTTTGTATTTTAAGTAGATAAAAATGATTTTGAAATTATGGAACAAGTACCCTCCCTAATGTCTTCCTCAGTCAACCTGGGTCCCAAGTATTCATGTGGTACCAAAGGATGGTTATGAAGGGCAGGACTTATCTAGATTCTATGATTATATACCAGGCACAGAGCTCAGGACAGATGATAGAGTAGATAAGAATGCCTGAAGTATCTGATTCCTTCCACCATTGTCAGAAGGCAACTCTGGGCCAGGGTGGGTAAGGCCATTTGGGACTTGTCTCTGTCTTGCAACTATTGGCACAAGTACTGTAGCCAAACATAAGTCTTCAGGCTTTCCTCTGCTTAGACTCTAGAATCTGACGTCTCAAAATCAAAATGATAAGCTCATAGACATATCAAGCAAGCATCAAAAATATTACTGAAGCAGCAAAATATGTATAAAAGACAGCATGTGCCTATCTAACTCATAGATTCAGGCAAAAAAAGTTTTAATTACTTTTAATACTGATAATTCTGAAGAAATTTCTATTTTATTCTATTAAAAATTAAACTATCTTTATTGATCAAATTCTTAGATTACATAGAAATATCACAAACACATAACACATAAACATACAGGCAAAAGCAAATCTTATAGCTCTAATTAAGAGTTTTTATTGGTTAACTTCCAAAACCTTTTTATTTTCCCCATTCAAACAATCTACCTTCTAATTCCATTTTTCATGACCTTGAGCAGTTCTTAGCTAGGTCATCCTAAATTCACACTTAAAAAAAGCCAGAATCTCCTTATGTTGCCCAGGCTGGAGTGTAGTGGCTATTCACAGACATGGTCACAGAGCTTTGCAGCCTTTAATTCCTGGTCTTAAGAGTGCCTCCTGCCTCAGCTTCCTATGCAGTCAGGATTACAAGTGTGTACAACCATACCTAGCTTTAAGTTTTCACTTCTAAAGAGATTACTCTTTGGTGAAACAGGGTAAAATTTGTATCTCAAAAGCATAGAGCGGAGACATCAGGCCTACATATTTTATCATGATTTTCTCAAACCAAGGAAGGAGAGTATAAGTAAAGGCCCAGTTAAGACAAGGCCAGCAAAAGCACCTTAAACAAAGGTAGGAATTGTTTTATAAATGTAAACCATTGATAAGAATTTCTAATGACTTAGTCCTCCCTCTCTTCCTAGTGCAGAAGCAAACACTTTTACAAATCAATATTTTCTTCATAGATGTAAGGTTATTTTACAAAGGGTATCAAAATAGCCACCTAAATGTCAGAAAGGTATATTTTGAAAACTGATTTGATTCAATAGTCTTCTTAACTTAGCTATGGTTTTTAAGCTAAACTTACTGATTTTGAGGTGGAGCTCATTAACTAATGAGGTAAAGAAAGCACTCTCAATGCCTGGACTCAACATGAATAGCTCTAAAAAAGAAGAAAGCCTACTTTTACCTGAGGGCCTACTTTTTAGAAACACCTCATTCAGCTTTCTTTTTAACTTCAGGGTGAGATAGAAACTAAACCAAAAGGTTTACAGATTAAATTTTTTTAATCAATTTATTGCTTAAGCTTTTTATTTGCCTTTTATATAGTCTTTTTAAAGTTGCAATAAAATATTGAAATCTCTTTAGAAGATTCTGCACATCAGTAAGTATCCTTGGGTTAACCTAATTCAGGAGATCTCATCTTTAAATGCACTTCTTAAAGTGCAGTGTTGTTCATTTGGAACATTTCACTGTAATTTAAAATTTTTTTTAGTACAATTTTGCCATTTTTGTAAGCATTTCCTGCTTCTGGGGATTAATAATTAGACATGTACATATAGATGTAGATGGAAGGTAGATTACTGAGTTCTTCAGAAATTAAGGATCTTATTTTTACCTTGATTATTAGCTTTGGTTCTCAGATCTCCTTGATTTTTTTCCAGTGATTTTTTTCCTACCTAAACTTATAAGAAAATGAAAGAAAGGAGATACAACATAAAAATTCTTGTGAATTTTCAAAAGCTGGAGTTCACAAACCCTGCAGTATTACCATTTACAGTCAGTTTCTGTCTGACCCAGTCAGACATCTGAAGACTAGCAGAATCTAATCCAGTTAATTATTGGATCCAATTTTATCCTGGACCTAGTTCAGTTTCTGTTGTAACTTCTGAGCCCAATTTGGATAACAAAAATTTGCTTGAACAAACTCAAATAGTTCAAAACACAAATTTGTGGAGCTTCAGAATGTAAGAGAAAACTTACCCAAAATCCCCATTTGTAGTGAGAGAGCAGTGGACACAATGGGCCCGGTGGGTGCTTCACTTAGTCATTGAATTGTCCTGGGGGTTACTAGAAGCTCTACTTTTTATCTCATTTCTGACATTATGTGTTGAAAGAAAAACTTCAGTTAAAATAAATTTAACAGAATGTAATTAAGCAAAGAATGATTAGTGAATAGGGCAGACTACCAAACCAGAATAGGTTCAGAGCAACTTTGGGGTTGCCACGTTTGTATAATATTTATGAACAGAAGTGACTTACAGATACAGAAACAGCTGGATTGGTTACAGCGTGAAGTTTGCCTTATATGAACATGGTTTGAACAGTTGGCTATATGTGATTGGCTGAAGCTATGTGATTGGGACAGTAATAGGTTACAGTCTGTTACACCTCTAGTTAGGTTACAGTTCACTATGTACAAAGAAATGTCGAGGTCAGAAGAAAAATATGTAAAGAGGCAGCTTTAGGCCAAACTTAATTTCACAGTTTTGTAGTGAGAGGAATATTTGCCTATAAATGGTCTAAGGTAATCACTAATTGTTGTTGTTATTATGATTACTTTGTTTTTTAAAAAAGGGGACAGTCCCATTTCCAATGTGCTGAATTTTTTTTAATAGTATATGCACCCATCTTGAAATAATTAGGTGGATTATAAACTGGTTTTAGAGGCAATCTTTTTTGGGGGGTAATGATTTCATTTGTAGGACAATGGCAGTTGCTTTTAATTTTCCTAAAAACTGTGTTGTAGAATTAATACATATCAGTGGGTTGACCCATCCATTCAACTGTATTATCTTCAATTTGCTCTTATATATCAGGAGTGCGTTTCCAGATTTTTCTGTTTTAGAGTTGATTGTCTCTGAAATGCTTTAATAAATTATGTCTTTTCTTTTTGAGTGTATGGTAATATTTAGCTTAGGTGACAAAAATAAAGGAACAAAACAAAACAAAACAAAAATTTTATTATACTTTAAACATCAAGTTTTAAATCAAAGGTATACCTAAAAAAATGACTCAAAACCAAAGCAAGTAAGCACACATAAGCCCCAAACCAAGAAGTCCTTTATGGTTTAAACCAAGCTCTGCAAAGAGAAAGCAAATTCAGACCATTCCCAAGGACTGCTTAAAGAAAGGAAAGTTTCACTAGCCACAAATGGGGTACAGCCCACATCTTTGTTAAGTCATATTCTCCAGTATCTCAGCTTCTCAGCTGACCATATGCACACAAAGGCCTGACAATGCCCTGTGTCCCATAGATTGCTGATTTAAAATAAATAGTAAAACATTATATCTAAAGCTGTCCATGAGGGTAGAAAGAATTATACATGAATGCCCCCAGAAGTCAAGAATAGCTTAAAACAGACAATTTAAACTAATTATTATAAATATTATAAATATTTATCTTTTGAGCTAAAGGGATTCACTGAGAAAAAGAATTTTGTGATGACTTTAAAGGTCTTTAACTCTGCTTCATATCCAATCTTGCTGGAATGCTACTTATCTAATTATCTGGAGGCTAACATTTCAAAGACATGGTAAGATTTAGATCTCAGTGGACTGAGAAAGACTTGAAAATTCAGACTGAGGGCTTTTTGTAAATATTGCAATGAAGTTACAGAAATTTGGAAAGAGATCTCTTTAAAAACGTATTTATTTTAAATATAGAGAATTTATTTATTTTAGAGTGACTTGAACAAGTAAGACAAAATAAAAATGCCAGAGTCACTATATCAAGAGCCAAATTGTAACAATTATTTATTAGTGTTAATTTGAATAGGAAATAAAGGAATAATGAGGAAAAAAAATAACTTCTTCTATCAACCACTACAGATAGAAATCTGGAGAGCTGACTTTGGTAAGAAATTTGCCAGCTTTTGTCAGGTATCTCAGAATTCTATCTGTTAACCCTAAAGTGAGATGAGTATGTCTGTAGTCCCTTCATGGTCACCAAATAAAAGGTGGTGAGAAAACATAATTTTTGTTTAACTCTTATAAAGTCTTAGTTGAGACACTCTCCTGAAAACAGAAGTCAGATTAACAAGAGAAGAACAAGAAGACGTTTATTGGTGCATGTTGTTCCCATCAAGTGAGACAAACAAACACAAACAAGCAACACTTCAGTTCAAAAGTATCTCTCTCAAGGTACTAGCGTAAGGGCCTTGCTTAAATCACATTTTAACAAAGAGCAATACATCTTAACATCATGTCAAGACAAAGAAGACAGCAGTTACAATCTCTTAAAAGGTAAAAAAAATTGTGGGAAAGTAAGTCAAATCTGTTTCCAGATTTCTCTGATAAGTGCTGGTGCCTTCTCTGAGACAATAGACAAGTGCTGTCTCCAGCATTGAAGGATTTATGACTGTCATCAGGCAGACAGAGGCTAAGGCAGTGTTACCCTGGAGTTTTAGTGTCTTTGATTAATAATTTTCAATATTTTGAGGAGAAATATTTTATATTCCTTTATTACCTATCTTAATGATTTTAGATAGGCAATAAAGGCCAGCAACATTAATTCTATCTGCAACTTTAACTCTGTTTTGCCATCTAACCTAACATATTCACAATTTCCTGGAATTATCATGTGAATATTTTTATTCTGTTGTTTTCTCTATAAAATGGGAATGATACTTCTTGTTCTCTCTGCCACATAAAAGATTACATTGAGTATCAAAAAGGATAATGCTCATGCTTTTGTTTTGTATAATAAAAATTAGTATTTTTTTTTTTTGAGTTGGAGTCTCACTCTGTCGCCCAGACTGGAGTGCAGTTGACCCTTCCAGCCACCTCAGCCTCGACCTGCTGGGCTCCGGCGATCCTTCCACCTCAGCCTTCCAAGCAGCCGGAATTAGAGGCATGTGCTACCACACCCGGCTGATTTTTTGATTTATTGTAGAGATAAGGTCTCGTTGCCCAGGTGGGTCTCGAACCCTCTGGCTCAGGCAATCCACTCACCTCAGCCTCCCAAAGGCGCGGGATTACAGGCTGAAATTAGTATATTGACAGAGCTCAGACATTATACCCTAAAATATGGTGCCTTGGCACGCTGAGTGGTTTTGAACCGAAGGAGACAGGAGTGCCTTGAAAACTAGAAGCTTTCTCTAACCTTCTCATACCCTTCTATCTCCCACCCCTTTTTCTCCTCCAAAGCAAGCCATAAAACATAGAAAAGTTGCTTTCTGTTCTACTCCCTCTGAAAGTAGGTCATAAAATCTTCATGGCCCATTCTATACCCAGAGAAAAGGAATACTACATAGAAAGGCCAAGAAGAATCTGAAAAAATAGGCCTTTCTGGGTTTTAGTTTATTGCTATTAGATCATTCCCTTTTTGTCCAATCATATTTCTCCGTAACTATCCACTTCTTTTATCAGACTTAGCATAAAAACAGTTTTTCTTGGGTCTTCAGATCTTTATTTCTGAAGACTCCAGTGTTATGTAAAACTTTGTTAAATAAATTTGTTATGTTTTTTCTTTGATAATCTGTCTTTTGTTGCAGAGGTGTCAGCAATAAACCTGGCAATGGGTGAGGGAGAGACATTACTTTCTCTCCCCTTCAATATTAATGTCAGGTGTTGATTATACATAATCTTATTCAGTAAAATGATATAATTCAAATACAGAGGTACTTGAAATTGCACACTTGTTATAAGAGGTCCTATTTAATTCTCAACTTGTTTCGGAAATTGAATTTGCGTTTCACTTTGCAAAAATTAGAATATATTCCTGCTATAAATAACTGTGTGAGATTATTTTTACCATATGCTTTAAAAATAAGGACTTATTTTTTGTTCACTAACTAGTGTTGTTTCATATTTATCTTCATATTCAACCCTGAAGTATAAAATCAATTTCAAAAACATGTCAATATTCTTAAAATTGTATTTTATAGTTTATCTCAAATTTATCATTTTTTCCTGCATAAGTTAGTGTTGTTAGGAATTCAGATATAACAGAAATGTGACTGCTTCTGATTTTAAGGTAATTGTATCTTCATATCTCCTAATGAAAAAACTAACATGTTAAGGGTTTTCAGGTGGAACCTAGTTGATCACCTGATAATCTTTATTCTTATTTTTTGATATACTACAGCACAAATTTATGTTTTTCATTGTTGTACCTTTCCTTCTGCCCACTGGAAACAAACACATTTGTATTGAATGTGGCCAGATGTTTTTATTTTTAAATGCATCAATTAAATTCTACATTTTCGTATCACTCTATGAAAGTTATTAATTCTTAGCTTAAATTATATACAAATAATATCACCTGGCATTTGAGACTATATGCTGGAACTTTGAAATAGACTTTACTTTTTTTTTATTATTCAGGGCTTCACTCTGTCACCCAGACTGGAGTACAGTGGCATGATCACAGCTCGCCACAACCTTGACCTCCTGAACATAAGCAATCCTCTCATCTCAGTCTCCCAGGTAGCTGGCATTAAAAGTTTGTACCACCATACCAGGCTAATTTTTTTGTTTGTTTTTTTTTTGTAAAGACGAGGTCTTGCTATGTTGTCTACGTTGGTCTCAAACTCCTGGGTTCAAGCAATCCCCCCGCCTCAGCCTCCAAAAGTGCTGTGATTATAGTCATGAGCCATGGTACCTGGCCTAAAATAGACTGTAACAGAAAAATATTAATGAAATAGAAAAAAATATATGTGTGTGTAAATGCATGTTTATGTACTTCTGGATTGTGTGTACATATATGTTTACACATTTGAATGTGAGGTGCACATTAAAAATTAAGTCTGGAGGATGATAAATGACAAAAAGAGTAAAAATAGAAAAGATTAAACAAAATTAATCTTAGCTCCCAAATAGTTGCCTCATTTCCCAACTGTAATGGTGTATTGCATTAATTGATTATCAGAGAGAGGTTAGATCAACCTTTCATTCTTGAGATAATTCTGATTTGATCTTGTATATAAACTTATTATATATTGATAAATATCATGCGTCAATAGTTTGTTCAGAAATTTTTCCTCTATATTCATGAGGGATATTAATTTGTTTTTTGTATATCTTAGTGTAGTTTTAGTATCGTGGAAATACTGGCCTCAAAAAATGAATTAGGAAGTGTTTATTCCACCTCTATGTTTTGGAAGAGATTAAGTTACATTGCTGTTATTATTATTTTTTTCTTTAAAAAACATAAATAAGGGTACTTGATCTCAAACCAGGTGAAGTGGGTCCCAAAGGGAGGCCTAAACTTTACCTGTATGATGACCTCTTATCTATGTAATCCTGAATTGTACCCCACATCTTTAAAATAAATAAAACTAAATTTTAAAAAAAAGAAAAGAAGAAACACCCTAAAATTTATATGGACTCTCCAGTGAACTTAAACAGCGAAACCAATTTTGAAAAAAGACAAAGACAAAGGACTCATACTTCCTGATTTCAATTTTGAAAAAAGACAAAGACAAAGGGCTCATACTTCCTGATTTCAAATGCTATTACAAAGCTACATTTGTTTCTTCCTTTCTATACATAGCTATATAGTAATCAAAGCATGTGGTGGTAGCATAAGACAGGCAAATTGACCAATGGAACTGAACAGAGAAGTCCAGAAACAAACCCCCATATATGGTCAAATGATCTTCAACAATACTGCTAAGACCACACAATGGAAAAACTACGTGTCTTCATGCAAAATGAGGAACATAAATCACTCGACCCCAAAGACACCTGCGCATGTATGTTCATTGCAGCACTATTCAAAAACAGCAAAAATATGGAACTAACTTAGTTGCCCATTGAAAGTGGACTGGATGAAGAAAATGTGGTACATATACATGATGGAATACTATGCAGACATAAAGAACAAAATCATGTCCTTTGCAGAAAATGAATGCAGCTGGAGACCATCATTCTAAATGAACTACCACAGAAACAAAAAACAATAACAACTCTGTCCTGGGACAGAGAAAACGGTGGTGTTGGGTGTCTACTCGGCCGGTGGCAAGACTCAGCTCCAGATTTCCTCGCTGTGCCCTCCCCATGGTTGCCCTGCCAGCACCCGGCCTGCTGCTGCCAGGGTGGTGTTATGGGCTACGTGCCAGGCACTGAAGACCAGCTGACCTCTGCTGCCTCCTCCTGAGAGACCTCCCAGAATGGCTGATGATCTTGCACCCATCCTGCACACCAGGGGCTCTGATCTCAGGGCAGTGGTGGGTTGCAGCCACCTATAGAGAGGACCCCTGGGTGCCTGATACCGAGTCTCTCTTCAGACGGACTTTCACTCACCCAGCTGCAATCACCCACTTACGCAGACTGTCTTTATGGACACAAGTCCTTGCAGAGACTTTCACACTCCCACCGTTTCCATCGCCATCTTGCCTTCCTCACTCATACGCAGACCCTGATCTCTTGACACTTGAGCACGAAAGTGGGATCAGACGATGGACACTGCTCAAGGAGAGAGGAGGAATAAAGGGCACACAGACACACATTGGGTATCTTGTTCACTACCAAACCTCACCTACAGGCAATTTATTTATGTAATAAATTGTCATGTGTACCCCATAAATCTAATAGATCTAATTGATATGTATGGAATATTTCAACAGCAGAGCATGCATTTTTCTCAAGCCTACATGGGACATTCATCAGGATAGACACTATCTGAAACCATAAAACATACCTAAAATATTTAAATTAACAGAAATTACAAAAATATAACCTATACCACAATGGATTTAAGCTAGAAAAACAATAACAAAAAGACAGTTGGAAAATCCTAAAATATTAAAATATGTTATTTTAAATAACATATGGGTCTAATAAGAAGTCTTTAAAAAAAATAAAAGTCTAGAAGCAAAGATCCTCAAGAAAAATAATAGCGTATCTAATCCATCAACATCTATAAAGGATTAAACAGCATTATCTAGTGGAATTTGTCTCAGGAATGCAATGTTAGCCCAGTATAGAAAAATCAATCAACATAATATACCATATTAATAAGTAAAAGTACAAAGTCCACATACTTAATGCATTATTAGATACAGATAGAACATTTAATAAAATCTCTCTCTTTTATGATAAAAACATTCAGCTGACTATGAATAGATGGTAATTACTTCAACTTTATAAAGACAATTTATGAAAACCCAAAACTAACATCACACTAAATGGTAAAAGAATAAAAACTTTCTTCATATGATCAGGAAACAGAAAAGGATGTCTGCTATTTCTTCCTTTCTATACATAGCTATATAGTAATCAAAGACTATTTCTATTCAGTATTTAACTGGAGGTTCTAACCTGGGCATTTTGACAAGAAAAAATAAATTATCTAGATTATGAAAATAAAACTATCACTATTTGAAATGACATGATTTTGTATATATTAAATTCCAAGTACTCCATAAATAAACCTATCAGAACCAATAATCGAGTTAAACAAGTTTGAAAGAAAGAAATATACCATAATCAACTGGATTTTTACACACTAGAAATAAACAAATGAAAAATAAAATTCTTCCATATCTAGTAATAACCAAAATAATAAAATACTTAGAGATACATTTAACAAAATCATTTCAAGACTATTCCTCTGAAATGTAAATTGCTGTAATAAATGAAAGAAAATCTAAATAAGTGAAAAGAAAGCACATATTCTTGGATTAGAAGATTAAATATTGCTAAAGTGACAATACTCTTTTTTTTTTTTTTTTTTTGAGTTGTTGTCTCACTCTGTCACCCAGACTAGAGTGCAGTGGTCGCTCCCGGCCACCACAGCCTCGACCTACTGGGCTCCGGCGATCCTTCCGCCTCAGCCTTCCAAGTAGCCGGAATTACAGGCATGCGCTACCACACCTGGCTGATTTTGTGATTTATTGTAGAGATGAGGTCTCGCTGCCCAGGCGGGGCTCGAATCCGCGGGCTCAGGCAATCCACTCACCTCAGCCTCCCAAAGGCGCGGGATTACAGGCTGAGCCACCGATCCTGGCTGACAATGCTCTTTATATTGAGCTACAGATTTAAACAAAATCCATATTGGAACCCCAGATATCTTTTTTTCCCCAAAATTGAAAAATTGATCCTAAAAAATAATACGGAAATGCAAGGGCTTCAAAACAAAAAAGTGATTTGTTAAAAAAAAAAAAGTTAGAAAACTCATACATCCTGTTTGAAGGCATTATGCAAATCTATAGTAATCAAGGCATTGTGGTACTGGCATAAGCATATAGTTCAAAGGAACAGAACTTAGATAGCTTAAGTAAACATTTGTATTCCAAATTTGTTTAACAAAGGTGTTGTTTCAGCATCCATTTCTTAGTCCTAACATAAGTTGTGTAAACCTCAAACCTCATTCCTTTCGACCCATAAGTTATGTAAACCCCAGTCAAACCTCATTCCTTTCGACCCATTGTCCCTTTCTCTATGTGGTTGTTTGTGATATAGTCTGCTTATTCCTTATCTTACTGACCTGTAACATAACACATCTCACCTCTGCTTACTATGATAAACTTCAATGGTTAATGTCAGAGTCATGTAAATAAGTTTTTCTTTAATATCTGAATTTTCTTTAAACTAACCAATCTACAACTTCTGTGGGAAAACCTAAGGAATAATGCCCGTGAACTTTAAAGGAATAGTCCCACATGTTTTCTCTCTGTTACTCCCCACTTGCTGGTTGACATCCCTGCTGCCTCCAGACATTCCATTGGTCTCCTATAGACATCTCTATCAACTCAGGAGCTTGTGAGTAATACATTTCTTCTGTTTTATGCATTTGGCTTCACTTCTTCATTGTGTCTCACCTGACACACATACTTGAACCTTACCTTCTTTCTGGTCAGGGCACTATCTTAGCAAGAATAAACTGGACACAGTTTAAACAAGAGACACATTTTTGTCTAACTATTGAGTGTACCAGTATAAACAAGATTCCTGTGAAAGGGACACCTGCTCATGGGTCGAACACTTAGGCATTAGTCCATTTACCAGGATAAAGAATTATCCCATGAAATATCCGTAACCAAATCTCTTGAATTTCTTGTCAGGGCAAGGCTAGTGCTTGTGGGCATTCTCAACATAGAAACTTGCTATTGAAAGTCATTCTAAAGGAACAAAATCTCACGGATTTTATGAAGTAGTTCTGAGATTTTTGAAATTAGTTCTCAAATCTGACTAAATTTAAATGTATTAATGACTCTACTTCTAGTAGCAAAAATAGCATGAATTGTCCACAGCATAATGTAGCCGTAGAGGGCATGAAAAATATCACCATTGGATACTCCTAATCAAATACAAGAAGCAGGGTTCTGAGTGACTATACATTTGGTATCTTATAACATTTTTATCTAACAATGAGTATAATGAGATTGGCTGATTGCCCTTAATTAAGTTAGACAATGTCAGTTTAAAAAATGCCAGGTGCAGGGGCTCACACCTGTAATCCCAGCACTTTGGGAGGTGGAGACAAGAGGATTGCCTGAGGTCAGGGATTCAAGACCAGCCTGGGCAACTTGACAAGACCTTGCCTCTACAATAAATCAAAAAAACTAACTGGGCATGGTGGCACCCACCTGTAGCTCCGGCTACTTGGAAGGTTGAGGGGGAAGGAGCATCGGAGCTTAGCAGGTCGAGGCTGCAGTGATTGTGAGAGTGCCACTGCACTACAGCATGGGCGGCAGAGTGAGATTCCAACTCAAAAAGTAAATAAGTACACAAATGAATAAATAAATAAATAAGTAGATAGATAGATAGATAAATGATGAGCTCAGGAATTTGAGTTTTTGACTCAAACTTGACATAAATGGCCTGCAAGTTTCTATGTCTGCTCTGAAGTAAATCCTTATCTAATGTATCTGCAGAACTGACATTGCTGAAAACAAAATCAAGAAGGTCATCCTGAAAGTGAATGAATTATAACATAAACAAAATTTCCGATCTTATAGGGTGTCTACTCTTAAAGTGAGTCTCCAAACACTACTGGTGATTATTTTTCCAGTTTTGTAATGCAAAATAAGAATATACATACTCAGCAACTGATGGTTCCATGAACTGTGTAATAATGACTGTTGTGGAGATGCCAATATCTATGAAAATAGTAAATCAAAAGAAATTCTGGAGAGATTTCAGACATTAGTGCCTACATCATGAATGTAAAGGATACAAAGATGGTGATTCTCACCTCATCTTGATTTAATTCACCCATATAGCAAGTACCAAAAACAGATGGACCCTGGAAAATAACAGTGGATTATTATAAGTTTGACCATGTGGTGAATACAATTGCAGCTGCTATACCAGGTGTAGTTTCATTGTTTGAGCAAATTGGCACATCCTCTCATATTTGAGATACAGCTATTGATCTGGAAAATATTTTTTTCCCTCTTTCCTTGCTAGTAAAAACCACCAACTCTTTCAGCTAGCAAGACTAGCAATGTACCTCACTGTCTTAGCACAGGAGTGTGTCAACTTTTCAGCCCTATGTTATAATTTAGTTCACAGGGAACTTGATTGTTTTTTCCTTCCATAAGACACCACATTAGTTCATTACATTACATTGCCTGGACCTAGTGAGCAAAATGTAGTAACTATTCTAAACTTATTGGTGAGAAATTTGCATGTCATGAGGTAAAAAAATATATCCAACAAAAAATCAAGGGCTTCTACCTGTGATATTTCTAGAGGTTCAGTGATGTGGGGCATACCAAAATATCTTTTCTAGGTCATAGCTATGTTTCTGTATTTGACTCTCTCTATAACCAAAAGAGAAGCACAAAGCCTAATGAGCCTTTTCACATTTTGGCCACAACAGATTCCTGATTTGAATGTCCCACTCTGGCCCATTTGCTGAGTGACCCAAAACACTGCTAGTTTTGAGTGGGTCACAGTATAAGAGAAGACTCTGCAACAGATACATTCTGCTGTGCAAGCAGAATCTCATGTGGCCATATGATCAAGCATACGCACTGGTGCTTGAATTGTAAGTGGGCTGCTATTTGAAGCCTTTGGTAGGTCCCTATAGGCGAATCACAGTGTAGGCTGTTAAGATTTTGAAGCAAAGCCCTCCCATCTTCTGATGATAACTATTCTTTCTCTCTCTCTCTTTCTCTTTCTCTCTCTCTCTCTCTTTTACAAAACAACCCTTGGCCTGCTACAGGACTTTTGTAGACTACAGACTGATTAGTTAACTATGGTCCACCATGTTACCGTACATCCTGAACTTCTCATTATAAACTGGTTATTGTCTGACCCAACATATCATAAAGGTGGGTGTGCTTAACAGCGTGCCATCATCAAACTGCTTTAATTTTTGCATTTTGTCATATGATAAAATGAATGACACTTTAGTAAATGTATATTCATGTTTACAAATGCTTTCAATGTTTAATTTTAATATATTACCAGGACCATTAAACAATTGCTTCAATTATACTTATATTGATCACCACTACATTCTTATAAATTATATTTTAATTTTTGTAACATCCAGAAATAGATCCAAATTTTCACAATATTGGTTAGGCAAAATAAAGAAAATCTATGTTACTGAGTATTGTATTCATAAATCAATAATGAATTACTGAGATTTCCAAATTTTATCCTGTGACTTAAATTGGGGGGAAAAAAAGAGCTAAAAACTATTCATGGGCCGGGCTTGGTGGCTCAGCCTGTAATCCCAGTGCTTTGGGAGGCCGAGGTGAGTGGATTGCCTGAGCCCGCAGGTTCAAGACCCACCTGGGCAACTTGATGAGACCTCATCTCTACAATAAATCAAAAAATTAGCCGGGCGTGGTAGCGCACGCCTGTAGTTCCAGCTACTTGGAAGGCTGAGGCAGAAGGATCCCCGGAGCCCAGCAGGTTCATGCTACAGTGGCTGGGAGCTGCCACTGCATGCCAGTCTGGGTGACAGAGTGAGACTCCGACTCAAAAAAACAAAAACAAAAAACAAAACTATTCATGACAGAGGTATTTATTACACCTATAAACACGTTTTCTTTTTAAGTTTTTGCAATTAAAAATAATTATTCTTATAGAAATCTCTGAATGGACATCATATACTTTAATTTTTCTTTTCTTTTTCTTTTATTTATTTATTTTTTGTATCAGAGAGTCTCACTCTGTCACCCAGGCTGGCGTGCAGTGGTACAATCATGACTCACTGCAGCCTCAGACTCCTAGATTCAAGCAATTCTCCCATCTCAGTCTCCTGAATAGCTGAGACTACAAGTGTGTACCACCATGTCTGGTTCATTTTTAAAAACAATTTTTGTAGTCTTGCTATGTTGCCCAGACTGATCTTGAACTCCTGGGTTCAAGTAATCCTCTCACCTTAGCCTTTCAAAGTGTCAGAATTACAGGGATGAGCCATTACGCCTGGCCAATTTTTCTTTTTGTAAATATTTGAGACTGGAATGAGTGGGTTATATGGTAGATGTATGCCTACTTTTGAAAACTTGCATCTTTAAAACAATTTTGATTTTATAAAAGACAAAAACATAATATCAAAAGCTTTTTATATGCACTTTGCCTGCATTTCTTTAACGTCAGTAGCTTACATAACTATAATACATTTATCAAAACTTAAAAATTAATATTGATACATTACTATTTACTAATGTGTAGATATTATTTAGATTCTTCCAGTTTCTTTTGTTTTCCTCACTGTCCTTTTTCTATTTCAGGATTTAATCCAATATACTGCATTACATTTAGTTGTCATGTATCTTCTTTTTGTTTTAAGTACAATAATATTGATGCAGTGAAGTTTCTGAAGTTTAAGTTAAATAATTAACTTCTTGTTTAAGAAGAACTGAAAAATACATGAAACTGAAAATCATTTTGCACTTTTAATTTTTTTTTTTTAGTAACTCTGTAATCATACCAGATTGGCAGAAATCAAGATGCTGTATTGTCCACAGAAAAGTGGTTAACTAGGCTATATCTTACTATAAATTCTGTCCTGTACTTGTTAACATTTTTATTGACTGGAAAACAATTATATTTTGAATATGGTCAGCATGTTTGCCTATGAACCCAAAATTCAAGCATACAAAAAAACAAAAGAAGCTGAAGAATAATACAAGAGTAATGGTAGGATAATGCTGGGATATTAATTAAAGAGAGAAATTGATTTTTGAAAGTTATTCTTACTTTGATTATTTAGAACAGCTTAAGATAATTAATGACATAACATCGTGAAATAAGACAACATGTATTTATTTAACATAAATGTATATAGTGGTTAGTATGTGCCAGATAATGTATAAAGCAAACTGCTATTAATAACTCATTTAATTTTCATAATAATCATGCAAAATTGCTATTATTATTTTTACTTGAAAATGAGATAAAAGAAAGTTAAGCAATTGCCTAAGTTCTTAAAATTGTAAGTGTCCAAGGCAGAATTTCTATATAATGATCTGATTTTAGCCCATGTGTCTTAAATTACATACTCTGCTTTTTCTATAAAAATATTATAGTCAAAATTGTAAAAATATATACATGTTATTAATTTTACTATATACCAAATACTGTCTTCGCATTTTTCATATATTATTGTATTTAATGTTCACAATTCATCTTATGATATAGGTACCATTACAATTTCTATAGTACAGTTGAGGAAACAAACACAGGAGAATTAAATACTATGACTAATATAACATATTAACAAGCGATAGAGTTAGTATTTGATCCCAGGGAGTTTAACGCTAGAGCCTGGCCTCTTAGCCACTACACTAGTGTTTAAGAGAACAGATTTTGAAAATAGATAGATATAATCAGAGTTTACATTCTAGAGTTGAGACAGAAAAAAACACAGTGATTAAGAACTTAAGTCTGATTAATTTGATTGACCATTTGTAGTTTCTAGTTTTACCTAAATTAACACTCATAAAGTACACAAGTACGTTAGAAATCCTGCAGAAAACATTTAAATTAATAATAATATAACCATGAGTGACAAGTTAAAGATATAGCACTTTTATTCCTAGTATAAGTTCTTTATCAGTCACATTAAAACATTTTTTAAACAAAAAAGTGTTAGATTTTATTAGAAATTAGTCAAAATATTGAATTCTTCAAAAAGATTATTTGATAATATATCCATGGTCTGGTATTATATAGCACCTTTAAATAATTAATTAATTTATGGTAAGGTTTAGTGCCATTGCTATACCTAAGACATTTAAAAGTGAATTTTTTAAAACAAACATAGAACTATTAGAATTTTTTCAGTTATATTTTAAAGTATGAAATACTGAATCCAGTGATTTACACAATTGAACTAAACAATAATTATTTACAAATGTCTCTTGAGATTTCTTATTATAAACAAAAAATTAAAAGCCTATGTACCATCAAATAAATATTTGTTATTTCTGCCTTTGTATACATAGGTGAAATAACTAATGGACAAATATATGGTTACAACTAAAATGCAATCCTTTTCAACAAATATTGTTGAAAGGCATATAAAATCCTAAAAGTACAACAGCGGACTTTTCACGTTGCTAGAATAAACCATCTAAACAAGCAACATTTTATAATGCCATGCTTTGGTCACTTGGAAAATATTAGTGAGTGAGTTATGCAAAACTTCCAAATACTGTAATATTGTTAATAGCATCGCATATAGTATAAGAAATGTCTTATGTATTGGGAAGCTGTCAAGTTTACAATAGTTGATAAAAGTTCAAATTCAAGTTTCCCATTACACTAATTTTCACTATTCAAGTGACTTGTCACCGGCAAAACAAAACACTGTTAATTGCTTTTCTTGAAGTGACAGTTCAATTTTCTTAATTATTGAGAAAAAATTGACCAAATATACAGGTATTAATAATCACAATTTTCCAGTCAATCATTTTTCTGAGCAAAAATGGAGTTCCATGAGAATGGTGGCTAGATTATTTCACAACTCAAACAATGGCACAAAAAGTTTTCCTCACTACACCCATGGTACTTTGGCAGGAAGCAAAAGTACTTTATGTATATTTTACATTTTATTAAAGAGTAGAATATTTCATTACATGTACTTTGAATTTTATCAAAACATGTGTGTTCAGTTGTTGAAGTTTAATAAAATTAATAAGATTTATTATTTCATTAAGAATATTCCAAAGTGAAGCTGGTATTTTATTTTCCTGGCTGCATGACAGTAAAGAATAAGATGACTCCTTGTACAGAATATCGTCAGGACCTTGATTTGTGCTAAGGTTCCAGCAGTTGTTTTTGCACATATCAATGCAGTGAAAAATACAAACAGCCTCTTGTGTTTTTATGAAGAGTGTTTTGACATCACAGATCCTCCTGAAAGTGTGCAAGCCATTTGTGATTCAGTAGACAAAATTTTGAGAACTTCTATAGTATTACACAGATGGAACTTCAATAATTAATAAAGATGTGACTTTTAAACATATGCTGCAGAGAGATAATAGAAAAAAAGTATGGAGATGTACCCGATATTTTATAAGTTATTTCCAAAAATAGTGTTTTATACATAGTCTTTTTTTAGGCAAAAGTATGAAATAAATGTTCTAAATTATATAAATATGTTCCTAAGAGTATATATGTGTTTTGAATCTCATTGTTAAACACAGAATACAAAAACAGCCTTGGATTATCAAAAGAAACTGACATGTGGGAAAGCAAACAAAAAATTTTGCACAATTGATAGACAATTTTGAAAAATAAAAATTGAGATATAATAAGCAGTTAATGAGTAATGTTTTTCCTTTAAATCAATGTGGTTTTGTTAGTTATCCTTTCATTCATGATGTCCATAAAATTATAAAAATAAGCTAAATAACAGAATATAGTTCTCTATTAAATAACATTCTTGTGTAAGCAGGATAATATTTTGAACTATAATTAAATAATACAAAGTAAAACTGCTTTTGCATTTCATTTTTCTCTTTTTTTGAAGTTTTTGTTTGGCAATATACATAGGTTCAGGGACATATGCTCATGATTATTCAAAGGGGTACCCCCCAAAACGGAATTTATTTATTAAAAACTGTGTATTTATTCTTACATGTTTAAACTTCAGTCACCTTCAAAGTACTTTCCATTTGATGCAATACACCTATTGAGATTCTGTTTTCACTGCTCAAAACAATTTTTGGACTTGTCACTTTTGATGATTTTAGTGCTTTTGCTGTTTTTTGTGTCACCTCTTCCATATCAGCAAAACGTTTCCCTTTAAGGAATTTATTCATCTAGGGAAACAACAACAAAAGTCTCCTGGGGAAGGATCAGCTGGATAAAGAGGGTGGGGCATGGGGGTCATGCCATTTTTGGTCAAAAACTGCTGAACACTAAGTGTGGTGTGGGCAAGGTGTGCTCATAAATCACCCATCATGAAATGGGCAAGTGTTCAGAATCTCTGAAAAAAATTCACTAAAGCCAAACACAACCTCTCATAACAGCACTAGCTGGTACACTGATGCTACTGAGTTCCTAGAATATTTACCTAGCTGGGGAAGTCTGTACTACAAGAGATCTGCCCTACAAATGTAATACACACAAAAATTACATATTTTAGATGGATAGTAGACTTTTTCTTAACCATACATGTAGAACTTACTCTTTCAAACAAATACATTAGTTTTATATGTCATGTTGAAAAAGAAATATTCCTGAAAAAAGTCTGCAACATTTGGAAAATAGACAAAATAATAACATTTTCTTATATTCAAGACTGACAAAATTCATAAATGAAATATGTACAATACCTCCAAAAGAGCATTTTTAGGGTTTCATGGTGCTAATTTTCCCATCAGTAGTAATACATGTACTTTAAGAAATTGCCGTTAAAAATGCAAATATGGGCTGAGGTGAGTGGATTGCCTGAGCCCGCGGGTTCGAGACCCGCCTGGGCAACTTGGCGAGACCTCATCTCTACAATAAATCAAAAATTAGCCAGGCATGGTAGTGCACACCTGTAGTTCCAGCTACTTGGAAGGCTGAGGTGGAAGGTTCGCCGGAGCCCAGCAGGTCAAGGCTGCAGTGGCTGGGAGTGGCCACTGCACTCCAGTCTGGGTGCAAAAAAAAAAGCAAATATGTCATCTAGATAAAGTCACATAACCCCAAACCATTAATTATCAGAATAGGAGACAGAATTTCCTCAAGAGAATAAGCATGAGACAGTTTTTTCAAAGAACATTCCTGTGTGAGATGCTCCAGGAAAATTATGGGTGAGAGATAGCAGATGATCAGAAAACTATAGCAGCTCTGGAGAACATTTCCTATTTTGATATCTTCCTATAGTCAATACTGCTGATGTTTTTTGTTAGCATGCAAAGTGAAGTGAAATTACAGCAATATATGCATTGGAAATCAAAACAAGTCCTGCATCCAGTATTTATTGTAAGGAAACTTGGATTTTAAATTTCTCTTTAATACATATTTTATAAAATCAATTAATTTAAAAGCTTTAAAATTTAAAGACAAATTTTAGGCTTTCGGTGACTATTTTTAACATACAAATTTAGTATAAAAATCTACAGTATTTTAAAAGATGAACAAGTCAATGCAGAACAAGTACTTTGTACAATGTTATATATTAAATAGAAATGACAACATGTGACATCTTTGTGGCCACAGGCCTGATAAGTGAAAACAGAAACCTCTATCTCAAACTAGGGAAAAACCATCACTTGATCCTCTAGCAGTTTTTGGAAAGAATAAGTCAGTTCCTGAAACAAATCTAAGTCAGACCATTAACTCTGGCAATAGTAATTTATTTGGAGTATTTTATTCTTGTGCCTTTGCAAAAGGTAAAGCAGACATAACACTTCATTTCATCCCTCAAAGTGAGATATAATCAAGATTTTCCAAAAATTGTATTGAAGATCCTATGACCATTTGCCCAAAAGAACAGTAAACTTCACTGTTTTAAAAATGATTTCTAATGATCTTTAGATTTTTCTGCTTAGATAATCATGCAGTAAATGACTCTAGATGATAAAATACATAGCAACTTTGCCAACTTATATTGGTAAAGTGCAAAAACTTGGTCTCTGGGAGAAGGTTATGTGAAGGCTACTATATTCATCATTTTAACCTAAAAGATATTTTAAGTAAAATACTATCTCATTGCTTTAAATATTTTTCTATTGACATAAAGTGTTGAATATAACTTTATAAAGTGCATAATTTTAACAATAAATACTGAAGTGATGTAAAATGAAAAAAGTTACTGTGCAACTTCTCTTTTTGGCACTATGGTGAACTGAAGAAACTCCTGCTTCAAAACAATTACAATTCTTGAAACACAACTTAAATTGCATTTTTTGCCTCACAGGAAGAAAGGAAAAAATCTCTCCATCCTCTGATCCTGTCACTGCAAAAAAAGAACAAAATCAGTAAGTATACAAATATAGATCATGTGCTGGATTACATTATTATCAATTTAGTTAAGCAGAAAGACTTGATTTCTTAGAATCTTTTTGCTTATATTATTAAGGGTTAAAGTTGGCCAAAAGATAAACTTGCACAAGGTTCAAAAGGCAGACTTGAAGCAGTGACTATTATTACCATAATTATTGTTTTGTGCCGGGCTCGGTGGCTCAGCCTGTAATCCCGCGCCTTTGGGAGGCTGAGGTGAGTGGATTGCTTGAGCCCGTAGGTTCGAGACCCGCCTGGGCAGCGAGACCTCATCTCTACCATAAATCAAAAAAAAAAAAAAAAAAAACGGCCGGGCGTGGTAGCGCATGCTTGTAATCCCGGCTACTTGGAAGGCTGAAGCGGAAGGATCGTCGGAGCCAAGCAGGCCGAGGCTGCGGTGGCCGGAAGCGGCCACTGCACTCCAGTCTGGGCGACAGAGTGAGACACCAACTCAAAAAAAAAAAAAATATATATTGTTTTGTATACAATGACAAACAGGTACAGATGTGACTGGCAGGTCACAGCTAGCCCTCAGTCTCTTCTAGTTTTTTCCAGTTCATTTCTCCAAATTAGGGCCATGACTGTCAGCCACAACACCAGGCCAACCAACAAATATTTGGCTGTGAACCCACAGAGGCAGTGACTGTACAGACACAACAATTTCCTATAATAATGACAACAATGATTATCTAATTAGGGGTTGAGTGGGATAATATGTTGGATCAGAATAGAATAAAACTATTTACATGTTTTTGGAATTTCCAAGAAAACAGGTAGAATAGTGTCATTAGACTTTAATTATGTGTGGAAAAATTTCACAGGTAACTACTAAAAGAAAGAGATAATAGAAGTGCAAAATCAGTAGAGGGGACAATGAACTGAGAATAGTAACTGAAAACTTCAATCAATATTTTATAAGAAAGAAAAAAGCAAGAAGAAGAAGAATATAGAAAAAAAATAAAGTTCTCACATGAAATAATAGAAAAAAAGTCCAAATATATTATTAACCACAATAAATGCAAATAGTTAAATTTGGCACTCGAAATATACAAACTGAGTTGTATAGAAAGAAAATTCCAACCATTTTTAAAGAGGCATGTATAAACATAACATCACAGAAATATTAAAAATTGAAATATGGGATTTTTAACATAGACAAGATGGTGATCCTTTTCTCCCATCTTCTCTTCACTAAGTACAAATATAAATCCTAGAAATAATACAAAAAGCAACTCAAAAATTACTCTAACAGGCAGTAGAGAAAAGTAAAGTGGTCAGGGATTCCGGGACTAGAGAAATAACACAATAACAGATCTTTCTACAGTCCTATACTTTCAGTCTATGGGTGTCATTTATGGTGAGGAGGGTTTCTTGAAAGCAGCAGAAGTAAGAATCATGCTCCTTTATCCAATTGCCACTCTGTGCCTTTCAAGTGGCACATTCAATCTGTTCATGTTTAAGTTAATTATTGAGATGTGGGGGTTCATTTCTGTTATATTGCTGTTATATTGTTTGCATTCTAGACTATGTGGTGGATTCTTATGGCCTGTAAACCTTGTGCTTACTTATGCTTTTGTGATGGGTAGAATTGTTTCTTTATTTCTGTGCTCAAAACTTTCTTAAGAATCTCCTGAAAGGCTGGTCTGGAGGTGACATATTCTCTCAGGGATTGTAAGTCTGAGATGGATTTTAATTTTCCTTCATTGATGAAGCTTGGCTTGGTAGGGTAGAAAATTTTGGCTAAAATTGTTTTTCTTTAAAAATGCTAGAGAGGGGTCCTCTTTCCCTTCTGGCTTGTAAGATTTCTACTGATAGTTCTGCTTTAATTCTAATGGGTGTCTTTTGGTAGGTGGTCTGACTCCTCTCTGTCTTTAGGATTTTTTCTTTCCTACTTTCCTTGGCAAGTCTTATTAATATGTGCGTTGGGAATAGTCTTCTCATGTAGTACCTCACGGGAGTTCCCTTAATTCATTGTGTCTGTACAACCACCTCTCTAGAAAGATATGAGATATTTTCTTAAATAACATCTTGGAAGGCTTGGTTCAGGGTGTTCTCTGTTTCCACTTCTCTCTGAGAAATAACAACCAGTCATAGATTTGGCCTCTTTATACAGTCCCTTACCTCTTTTTGACTTTGCTCATTTTTATTAATTCTTTTCTCCCCATTTTTGTCAGAATGGCTTAGTTCAGTAATTCACTCTTCAAGTTCTGAGATTCTTTCCTCTGCCTGGTTGATTCTCCTGTTAAGGCTTGGTGTTGTGTTTTGAAATTTCAGGAGAGAATTCTTCATTTATAGAAGTTCAGTTTGGCTTTTTCTTACAATGGTCAGGTTAGTTCTCACTTCCTATACTGTATTTGTGGCCTAGTTGATTTGTGCTTCAATTTTTTCTTAGATCTTATTGAGTCTCTTCACTGTCTATAGTCTGAATTCTGAGTCTTTTCACTGTCTATAGTCTGAATTCTATGTCTGTCAGCAGGGACAGGTCATTCTTGATGGACTCTATTACTTGAGATCTTAAAAGCCCCCTTCTAGGTTTTAAATCTTTAAGATTTGGGGGGATTTCTGGGATTTTTTTTCCTTATTCTTCCCCATCTGTGAGAGTAGTCTCTTTTTAATTTTGTTATCTGATATATTTGCTATTATTAGGGTGACAGTTTGTATTTTTTTCTTACTCGACCTCCATTCTCTGGTACACTTGTGCTAGGAACAGAGGTGGCTGAGAGGGTAGAAAGTTGAGAGGAAACTGTCTGGCACTGCTTCATTGGTGCAGTCTGTGGAGGCAAGTAAGTTCTTTCCTCCAGATAGGAGCTTTCTCCCTCTTATCAGCATGTGTGACAAAAACCATGGCTGCCTAGAATCTCTGGAATCTCCCTCCCCAGCTCACAAGTCTCATCAGGAAATTTGATAAGTGTCCAGGAGGGGCCCTGGCTATACTATGGCAAAGGTGTTCAGGATGGGGGTGAGAGGGGGTG
>NW_007246101.1:186462-199232 GCF_000164805.1 Carlito syrichta | reverse complement strand
CACCTTCTCTCACACAAGGTTAGACAGAAGGCTGCTGCATTGCTAGCAGGTACTCTCTCTTTCTCCTACAGTTCTCAGATAGGTGAGACCATCATCACGATTCTGTGCAGAGGTGCATCACCTCTTAGTCCCTACCCTGCTGGATGTGTGAGACAATTGCAGTGATGGTCACTCCCTGAGACAAGCTGTGCCTGCATCTTTGAACAGGGCTCAGGAGAGTGCCAGCACTGCTGGAGAAATGTCCTCAAAGTGGGCATGATGCCCCTGCTGGGAGATGAAGAAGAACCGAGTGGGGAGCACCCCCACAGGGTGAACCCTGCAGAACTTCTCTACAGGGGGATTAATGGTAATTGACAGGAGACCTCACTGGGAGCTGGAGTCCTCCAGGCTCCATGTAGATTCATCTGGTGGGTCTGTCCTGATTGATCTGTCCCAATTCTGGGCAGCTGTGTCTGGTCAGTGCAGGAAGAGGTGTATGGGAAAGTCCAGGCTGTCTTTCCCTGGGCTATAACTGCAGAGATTCTCAAGAGGTGTGTAAAAGCCTCTCCTGTATACCCACTGCTTGGTTCTCTGAGAGCTTTCTCTTGATCTTGTGTTGGGCTGCTTCTGTGGGTAGCTGGGACTTGGAGTTGTCTCTTCTCTACATCCCCAGGAGAACAACTGATAAACCTCAGTTTCTGTTTTCAAGCCAAAGCCCAAGGCACCCAGCTCACTCCTCCTTTTGAGATTCTTTCCTGAAAGAGGGAGTCATCTGCTGTGGCCATCTTGGCCTTCCTTCCCTCACCCCATGTAAATCAAAATTTGAATGAGAAAGTGCATGAATTGACACCATCATTGAGATGATAGAATCAGATGGAGATTCAAACTGAATTAGATGATAAAAATTTTCCACAAAATATCACTAAATTTAGATGGCTCACAAGTAATTTCTACCACATTTTCACAAAACATCAAAATGTTAAACAAATTTTCTCAAATAATTGAAAAATATAGAACTCACTTCCTGAGGTTAGTATGATGTTGTTACCAAAACCAATGATCAAATAAGATTGGCCATTTATAGGCCAATTCCACCCAAAAGCATAGATACAAAACTCATTTAAAAATACATTATGATTTGAAAAGATAGTAAATTGACATTAGAAAATAAGTAAATATTAACCAGATTAAGAAATTTAAAGATAAAAATTTATGAGCATTCAAGCAGAGGCATACTAAGTATTTATTAGACTTTAAAACTAATTCATTTTTTAAATAAAAAGCTTAACAAAATAGAACAGCATTCTTTAACTTTTTAAAGGATACATATTAAGAACCTATAGTAAACATCATTATAAATTTGGAAAGAAAGCATTCTTTTTAACATCAGTAAGAAAGCAATTGCAGTCACTAACATTTTAAAAATATTTTATTTTTAGTTATAGCTAGCAAAAAATAGCACAGAAAAAACAATAAGTAAGCAAAAATATAATTTTTTGAAATGATTAGAAAACACAACTAATATGTAGGCATATATTGTGCTAAAAAAAGATTGTTCACCAATTTTTCAGAGTCAATATATACAATAAAACTGAAATTTCACAAGCCAATAACAATAGGTAAAATAGACTGCAATATACCAATATAATACTGACGAAAACCATAATATGAATTTATATTAATCTAAGAAAGTAAATATAAAACTAAGTATGCATACAGTTATTACATTTTCATTAAAATTTATACATTATAGAACATAAGATAATCATGAAATATTCATGAATAGGTAGAAAAATCTCAATAGAACAGAAATTGTCCCCAAATCAAAGCATAGACTAGCTGCTTTTAAAATAAAAAATCCCAATAAAGGTTTTTAAAATAGTTGGAAATTGTATCTAAATTAGAGCCAAGACCACTGTTAATAGTATAGGACTAGCAGTTATCCAGCATTATTTTTAAGCTATAGATTTTTAAAAAACTATAGTGCCTATCTTTTAAGTCAGATGAGTGAGATTCAATTAACAAAAAGAAATATTTATCATTTTTAGGTATGGTTCTCTGAATTTTGACAGACATGCACAGTTATATACTCCCCATCACAAACAAGATTTAGAAGTTTATAAAACCAGACTGGGGTTTGCTCACCTGGTGTGGTACAAGAAGATATCTACATAAAAGTATGCAGCACTAGAAAAGCTTGTATTGCAGGGAACCAAGCAAGGAGAACCAGGTAGCCAAATACTCAAATCCAATCCTGACCTCCCAAATAACTTACAGACAAGGGATTTTAAAGGCAAGGGTAAATTTCAGGAAGCAGACGCTACAGGCAAAATCATAAATCGATACATGGAGGCTATACATTGGTTTAAGCTTTAAAGGGTGGAATATCTTGAAGCGGAGATTTATAGGTCATAGGTGGAGTCAAAGATTCTGATTTGTAATTTGTTAAGAAAGAGAAATTTTGTTTAAAAACTTTAAGTAAACAGAAAAAAGTTAGCTCTAACTCGTGGGCATGGCCTTCTCCTCAGGAAGAAATTTAGAACAAAGAACAGAGGTCAGAGTTCAGTCCTCAGCTCCCCCTTTTTTGAGGACCAGATCATGGTGAGCTTAGTTTTTGAAAGACAACTCTGGCACATCTGTTGAGATGTTATTCTTTTTTTTTTTTTCTTTAGTTGGTCTCACTCTGTCGCCCAGACTGGAGTGCAGTGGCCGCTCCCGGCCACCGCAACCTCGACCTGCTGGTGCGCCGCGATCCTTCCGCCTCAGCCTTCCGAGTAGTCGGATTTACAGGCATGCGCTACCACGCCCGGCTGATTTTTTGATTTATTGTAGAGATGAGGTCTAGCCAAGTTGCCCAGGCGGGTCTCAAACTCGCGGGCTCAGGTAATCCACTCACCTCAGCCTCCCAAAGGCGCGGGATTACAGGTTGAGCCACCGAACCTGGCATTTTTTTTTTTTTTTTTTGAGTTGGAATCTCACTCTGTCACCCAGACTGGAGTGCAGTAGCTGCTCCCGGCCACTGCAGCCTCGACCTGCTGGGCTCCGGTGATCCTTCCGCCTCAGCCTTCCAAGTAGCCAGAATTACAGGCATGCGCTACCACGCCCGGCTGATTTTTTGATTTATTGTAGAGATGAGGTCTCGCCGCCCAGGCGGACCTCGAACCCGCGGACTCAGGCAATCCTCTCACCTCAGCCTCCCAAAGGTGCGGGATTACAGGCTGAGTCACCGAGCCCAGCTGGTCTGTTCTTTTACTTACCCTATCCATTTCATATTCCCTTTGCCCTTGGCCAACACATCAACTGAATATGGAATTTAGCCTTAGGGGTGACCCAAATTTTTATTTCTGAAGTTTCTGAGTCCTTACAAATACTGCCTGAATTGAGTTGGTATAGTTTCCCATTTACTTTAATTACAGGACATGTTAGCATTAAAAGATGCCTTAAGGGATCTCTTGTATTTCAGATATTCTCTTCTTTCTCTCCATTGTCTAGCAGCATTCTAGAATCCCAACTTTCTTATTGGTAATCAGAATCACTCAAGTTAGCATAGTAAGGATCTACTTTCCCTACTAATTTAGAGGCATGAAGAATGCACATTGACTGGATAGCAGTCTTAACATTTGGTTCAATGGAATCATTATTGTGGGTCCTGGTAGATTCATTTTTCCCTTTGGAACTAAAGTCTGTTAATCGGGATAGCATAATGCCACAAGCAGAGAAAATAAAAGCTCTGTTGGTGAATGACTACTGCTACACCTATTTTCATCCCTTAATTTCTAGAGCAATGAATTCTGACTGTGAAAGAAAAATGGTCATATATTAGATGCTTATTCAGAGCATATTCAGTCTTTCAGAGAATTATGTGACAGTCCTACACAGTATTGCCACCTGTCTGACATTGTAACTTAATCTGTTAAAGACATTGTACTGTTCTCTCAAGCCTGCTGTCTCAGGATAATGGGGAAGATGGTAAATTCAGTGATTTATATGAGAATGCATCCATTACCACAACTTTTTAATTATTAAGTTAATTCTTTGACCATAAACAATGTTATTTGGGATGTTATGACTGGGTATAAAGCATTCTTTAAATACATAGATAATATTTTTTTTGGTAGAAGCATTGCATGCAGAGAAGACAAGTCTATATCCACAGTAGCTATTTATATCTGTAAAAACAAAATGCTGACACTGCAGGATGGAAGTAGTCCAGTACAATCAACCTGCCACTGAGCTGGCTTATCATCCTGGAGAATGGTACCCTATTAGAAACTTCACTGCTTGAAGACTGGGCACTCAGTAGTGGCTACAGCCACATCAGCCTTAATTTATGGAAGCCCATTTTACTTAGCTCATGAGTAATCTCTATCCCTGTCACCATGGCGGCTTTGTTTATGAGCATATTGTGCAATGACAGGAGTGTCTGGGGAGAAAAGCTGACTTGTACCCACAGAATGGGTCATTAAGGTCACTTGATTATCAAAATCTTCCCTTTCTGAGGTTACTCTTTGGTAAGTGTTCACATGGTACAGAAATGTGTTCATGATTTTTGCCTATTCAGAGAGGATTATTCACATAACTCTTTCTCAGACATCACCAATTTTCTAATCTTGTTTCTTGAAATTCCATGCTCATCCAGCCAATTCACAGGTCACAGCTTATTGTAAATCAATAGGCAATCACATGTTTGGCCATTTCTTTATCCAGAAAAAATAAACAACAGGTACATCGTTCAAAGTTATGCCCACTGTGAGGAGTTTCTTTTAACGTTGCCTTTCAGAGATGTCCCTGAAAAGGACTACATTGTTGCAGCTACCCACTTTTGGGTAATATCTGAATATTTATCAGAATCACCTTTAAACCAGGTCCAAGTTTGCTCTTCTGTCAGTTGATTATGGGGAACTCCAATGAGAATATATGTGTGGCATGGGAGCAAGAAGGTAATGTAGCAAGAATGAAAACTATGGGCATTTAAGCCACTTTTAAAAAATTTTATTGTGCTTCTAGAGCCCATATACAATATTTAGACTTCATGATCAATAGTTTAGATTGTACAATAACTGGTAGGTTCATAATTAAGTATTCAGTCTTCACTAAGGCCCCTTAACAAGCCAAAAAATTGTTATTAAATGGTACTAAGACTATTCAATGTGGAACTAATGTTTTTTTTTAAATAAGTTGATTTGAGACCTAAATGTAAGTTGTAACACTACAAACCTTTAGCAGAAACATATGAGTAATTCCTTGTGACCTTGGATTTGGCAATAGATTCTTAGGTATTACAACAAAAGCATGAGAAACGAAAGAAAAGAAATAATTTTATTTCATTAAAATTAAAAATTCTCATGCTTTAAAGGACACTATAAAGTGAAAAAAATTCTAAGAAATAAGATAAAATACTTTCATATTGTCATATATCTGACAATGGATTTGTATCTTGAATACATAAAAAACACATGACAAAATAACAAAATGACAAGTCAGTTAAAAATTGTGCAAGGTATTTGGATTGATATTCTAAAGAAGATATGCAAGTAGTCAACAAGAATTAGTCATAGGGTAAATGCAAGTCAAAACCACAATGAGATACTACTTTTCATCATCTCATAAATAAAAAGTCACATGATATCATATGTAGGCAAGAATGTGAAGAAAGCAGACCCTCTCACACTTATGATGGGGAGTGTAAACGTTGCAGCTACTTTTGAAAACAACCTGGGAGTCCTCAAATTGTTATTCACAGTGTCACCATATGGTCCAGCAATTTCACATTTCATTGCATATCAAAGATATACATTGTTTGTAATAGCATTATCAACACTATCCAATGACAGAAATGGTCTAAATATCTGTCAGTTGATAAGCAGATAAAGCTCAATGTGATATAGCCATACACTGGAATATAATTTGACCATAAAAAGGAATGGAGTACTAATATACTCTACATCATGGAAACTTATGCTAATTGAAGAAATCTTTTCACAAAAGACCACATATTATATTATTCTGTTAATATGAATTGTCCATCTCCATCCACCTTGGGGAGGTGAACCTTTTCTTTCTCTCTCCCTAATTTACTTTATAACAAACTATATTTTCTAATCTTTAAAAAAATATATGAATTGTCCAGTACAGGTAAATCCATAGAGGCAGGAAGTAGGTAAGTGATTGCATAGAGCCGGGAAAGGGACAATAGCTAAAGAGTACAGGCTTTGTTTTTGAGGTGATGAAAATATTCTAAAATTAACCATGGTGTTGGTCACATATATCTATGAGCAAAAGTTTAATGTATTTATAGAATTTATTAAATAGAATGCTTTAAATGGATGTATTATATGTGAATTATGTCTCAGTAAAAATTGTATAAAACAGTGTTATGCAATTTTTAAAATACAAAAAAAGTTTGTTCCTCTTTAAAAATTGCATCATATTATGTTTTTCAACTACAAAAAAATAAAAAATATAATACACTCATTATATTACAGATCCTTTGTATTTTTATAGTGGTAAATTTGGATAAGATGGCAATTTAAAGTGATACATCATTGCTTTAATATGGATTTCTTTGACAGAGTGAGAATAAATATGGTTTTCAGATTATTTATTAAAAATCTATGGGCTTCAGATTTTTTGAATTATAGATATATGCCTAACCCAAATTTTCTATTGATTCCAAACAATCATTTGATTCATAATTTTTTTTTTTTTTTTTTTGAGTTGGAGTCTCACTTTGTCGCCCAGGCTGTAATGTAGTGCAGTAGCACACTCACGGCTACACCAGCGTCGACCTGCTGGGTTCCGATGATACTTCCTACTTTGCTCCTTTTGCTGAGGACTGCTTTGGCTATTTGTGCTGTTTTATGCTACCATGCCCGGCTAATTTTTTTATGTATTGTAGAGACGAAGTCTCGTCAAGTTGCCTGGGTTGGTCTCGAAACTGCGCGCTCAGGCAATCCACTTGCCTAGGACCTCCCAAAGTGCTGGGATTACAGGCTGAGCCACTGAGCCCTGCTGATTCATAAAAATTTTAAGTGCTTATTATTATATATGATCTACAGATAAAATTTTCACTAATTGTGATGTTTAGCTTGATACATTTGTGTTGTTATTGTTTTAAGACAGGGTCTCACTTATGAGTGACAACAAGTAGTATTTGGTTCTTTGTTTCTGTTATAGATCACTAAGTATGATGGTCTCCAATTTCATCAATTTGCTGCGAATTCCATTATTTTGCTCTTTTTCATGGCTGTGTAATATTCTATCATGTATATGTACCATATTTTCTTTATCCAGTCCACTTTTAATGGATGATAAGGTAAGTTTTATGTTTTTGCTATTGTGAATAGTGTGACTATAAACATGCATGTGCAAATATCTTCTTTGTAGAATGATTTATGATTCCTTGGGTGTATTCCCAGAAGGGGGATTGCTGGATGATATAGCAGGTCAATTTCTAGTTCCTTTAGATATCGCCACACTATTTTTATAGAGGTTGAACTAGTTGGCACTCTCACCAGTGATGTAGAAGCATCCTTTTCCTTTGCACCCATGCCAGCATTTGTTGTTTTTTGATTTATTAATGATGGTCATTCATACTGGAGTTAGGTAGTATCTCATTGTAGTTTTGATTTGCATTTCTCTGATGATTAGTGAGGCAGAATATTTTTTCATGTATCTGTTGGCAGAATATTTTTTCGTGTATCTTTTGAGAATTAATCTATTCATGTTCTCAGCCCATTTTTTAATAGTGTTGTTTGTGCTGTTCTTTTTGGCTCATTTGAGTTTCTTGTAGATCCTTGATGTTAGGCCTTTGTCAGATACACAATTAGCAAATATGTTTTCCCATTTTGTGGGTTGTCTTCCCATTCTCTTGAAGGTTTCTTTTTCTGTACAACGCTTTCAGTTTGATGATGTCCCACTTGTCTATCTTATCTTTTGTGGCATACACTTTTGGGGATTTTATCAAGAATTGGTTGTCTACTCCAAGATACAAACGTGTATTTACTGCATTTTTTTATAAGATTACTATAGTTCTAGATTTTATGTTTAGAGTTGATTTTAGTTTAATGATGATATGTAGGCATCCAGTTTCATTCTTCTGTATGTGGTCAGCAAGCATACCCAGCATCATTAGCTAAATAAGGTCTCCTTTCTTCAGTGGTTATTATTGTCAAAGATGAGTTGGTTGAGAGATTGAGTTTTAGCTTCTGGAATCTCTGTCCTGTTCCATTGGTCTATATGCCTGTTCTTGTACCAATACTAGACTATTTTGGTTACTACAGCTTTGTAGTAAGGTTTAAAGTCTGGAAGTGTGATACTTCCTACTTTGCTCCTTTTGCTGAGGATTGTTTTGGCTATTTGTGCTGTTTTATGTTTCCATATAAATTTCTGTACTGTCTTTTCCAGGTCTGAGCAAAATGATGCTGGTAATTTAATGGGTATTACATTGAATCTGTAGATTGCCTTGGGTAGAATGAACATCTTGACAGAATTGATCCTTCCAATCCATAAGCAAGGAATATTTTCCCATTTGTGTCATCTTTAATTTCCTTGAGCAATGTTTTGTAGTTATTTTTGAAAAGATCTTTCACTTCTCTGGTTAAGTAGATACCAAAGTATTTTATTTTTTTGTGGCTATTGTGAATGGGATTGTGCTTTTTTTTTTTTTAGTAATCTGTCTGTTGCTGATGTATAGAAATGCAACTGCCTTTTGCACATTGATTTTGTACCCTGAAACTACCAAAGTTATTTATCAGAGCAAGGAGGTTTTTTGACAGATTCTTTTGGGATTTTAAGGTATAGGATCATATCATTCACAAAGAGGGATAGCATGATTTCCTCTTTTCCTATTTGGCTACTCCTGGTTTCCTCCTCTTGCCTGACTGCTCTAGCAAGGACTTCTAGCACTATGTTGAACAGGAGGGGTGAGAGTGGGCAGCCTTGTCTTGTTTCTGTTTTCAGGGGGAATGCTTCCAACTTCTACCATTAAGCAATATGCTGGCTGTGGGTTTATCATGCATGGATATTACTATTTTGAGAAATTTTCCTTCTATGCCTAGGTGTACAAGGATTTTTATCAAGAAGGAGTACTATATTTTATAAAAAGCTTTTTCTGCATCTAGTGATATGATCACATGGTTCTTATTTTTGCATCTGTTAATATATTGAATTACATTTGTGGTCTTGTGGATGTTGAAAAAGCCCTGCATCTCGGGAATGAAGCCTATTTGGTCATGCAAAATGACTCTTGAAATGTGTTGTTAGATCTGATTTGTTACAGTCTTATTGAGAATTTTTGCATCTATGTTTGTCAAGGAGATTGGCATGTAATTTTCTTTCCTTGCTAGTCTTTGCCAGGTTTGGGTATCAGTGTGATGCTAGTTTTATGAAATAATTTTGGGAGAGTTAAATCTTTCTTGATTGCCCAGAATACTTTCAATAATATTGGTATCAGCTCCTCCTTGGTGTTTTGTAGAATTCAGCTGGAAAGCCATCTGGTCAGTGACTTTTTTTTGGTAGGTAGACATCTTATGATGAAGTCAATTTCCTGTATTGCTATTGGTCTATTTAGGGTTTTAATTTCTTCTTGTTTCAATTTTGGAAAATTGTGTTATGTCAGAAACTGCTCTAGTTTCTTTAGGTTTTCAAGTTTATTTCCACACCGGTGTGCACAGTAATCTCTGATAATCTTTTGAATTTCTTCAGGGTCAGTTGTGATTTCTAATTGTATTTATTTATTTATTTTTTCCTCTCTTTTTCTTAGTTAGTCTGGTAAGGGGTCTGCTAATCTTATTCATCCTTTCAAATAACCAGCTTTTTGTCTTGTTGATTTGTTTCTATGATTTTTTGTCTTCTATGCCCCACAGTTGCAACTTTATTTTAGAGATCTGGATTTTTCTGCTGAAGTTAAGATTTTGGTGGTCTTCCTTTCTAGCTTAAGATTTTGGTGGGTCATTAGGCTGTTTACTTCTGATCTTTCAGTTTTCTTGTGTGTATGCAGTGTTGCAAATTGTCCTCTTAATACTGCTTTCATAGCATTCCAGAGATTCTGTTAAGATGTATCTTTGTTTTCATTTGTTTCCAGGAAACTTAAATTTCTGTCTTGATTTCCATGTTGACCCAGAAGTTGTTCACCCCTATGCTGTTTTGTGTCCACGTCTTTGTATGTTTTGGTGGGATCTTGTTGGTGGCAATATTTATTTTTATTCCACTGTTATCTGAGAAGATGCATAATATTATTTTGATATTTTGGAATTTGTTTATGCTTGATTTATGTCCGAGAATGTGGTCAATCTTGAAGTATGTTCCATGTGCTGTTGAGTAGAATGTATACTTTGTAGTTTGGGGGTAAAGGTCAAGCATTGAGTTGAGGTCCCAGATCTCCTTATTGATTTATTGCAGCAATGTTCTAGCTAGGCTTGTTCGTGTATTATATAAGTCTCCAGCTATGATTGTATATGAGTCAATGTCCTCTTTTAGTTTATTTATTGGTTGATTGATAAAACCGGGTGCTCCTGTGTTGGGTGCATACATGTTTAGGATGGCTATTTCTTGCTGGTGCATTTAACTTTTTATTACAGTGTAATGTCCTTCTCTTTCCTTTTTAATTTTTGATAGCTTGAAGGCTGTTTTATCTGATATTAGAGTAACTAGTCCTGCCCTCCACTTGCCTTAAAGTTCATTTTCTAGCCTCCAACTTTGAGTCTGTAGGTGTCCTTTGTAATGAGATGGATTGCCTGGAGGCAGCCAATTGTTGGATTGTGCTTTATCTAATTTGCCACTCTATGTCTTTGAGTGGTGCATTTAGTCCATTCACATTCAGGTTGATTATTGAAACTTGAGAGTTTATACCTGTACTATGACTCTTAGAAGTTTGTTTTGTTTTCTTTTAACTTTTGAATTAATATATGTATATGTGTGTTTATTTTTTAGGACACATAGTATGTTCTGTTGAATCTATGCTTGCCTGTACTCTTGTGAAGTGTGTGGTCATTCTTTTTTTTCTTTCTTCTGTGCTCAATACCTTCTTAAGCATCTCCTGTAGAGATGGTCTGGAAGCATCATATTATCTTAGGCATTGGACGTCTGGGAAGAATTTTAATTATGCTTCTCTTATGAGACTTAGCTTGGCTGGTTAGGAAATTCTTGGTAGGAATTACTTATCTTTGAGAATATAAAATTGGATACCAATCCCTTCTCATTTGTAGTGTTTCTGCCAATGTCTGGCATTATTTTGATTGACCTTCCCTGGTAGGTAGTTTGACATTTTTTTCTTGCTGTCTTTCAGATTTTTTTCTTATAGCTACTTTGTGTAGGCAAATTGCTATGTGTTTGGTCTTCTCATATGATGCTTTGTGGGGGTTCTCTGAATCTCTTGTGCTTTAATGGTCATGTCTCTGGTGAGATGGGGAAATTTTTCTTGGATGACCTCATGAAATGCTTGTTTCAATATGTTCTCCATTTTCCTTTCTGCTTTAGACATACCAATCAGGTGTATGTTCAGTCTCTTTATGTAATTGCACAACTCTTGGAAGCTTTGCTCCTTATTTTTGAGTTTTCTTAAATGTTTTTGACATATTGAATTAATCCCATATTGGAGTCTTCAAGTTCTGAGATTCTTTCCTCTTCTTGGTTAATTCTGCTTTCCATAATTTTCAGTTTGTTATTTATTTCATGGACTGAATTTGTTATAGCCAATATCTCTGTCACAATTTCATTCAGTTTTGCTTCTTGTTTTTCTTGGTTTTTGTTCATTTTTTCCATTCACTCCCTGATCTCTGTGGTTGCCTTCTGGTACAAGTCATTCTGGGAGATTTGCATTGTTTGATCTCCAAAGGTTTTTTTTGGGGGGGTGAGAGCACCTTCTCTTTAAGACTCTAGGAATTATCTTCCATTGATTTTTTCCTAATTTGTGACAGCTCTCTTTTCTTTTCTTTAATTCTGTTGCTTGATGACAGAGGCAGAAGCTTTCACTTTGTTACTAGCTCAATCCCTAATTCTTTCCTTTAGGAGAGCCTCTGAATTTGTTTGATTTTGAAACAGAGCCAAGGGTGGGGAGCTGTACTGTCTCTGCAATTTTGAGTGCTGAATAAGGTGGAAGGGGAGAGCTAAGATTCAGAAACTATTTATGAGTCACAGTGTTCACTGGTTGAGGAATGGGCTTTCTGAGACTCATGCCCCCCACCACATAATATGTCCATGCAATGGTTATATATGTGTACCCCCAAGTCAAAGATAAAGTAAAAGAAAAGAAAAAAAACACAGAAAAAAGGATGTAGAGAAAAGAAAGAGAAAAAGAGTAAAGAGGGGAAAAATGAAAAAATGAAAAAAAATGTTTTTTGAGTGCTGAACTCCCTTTTGTGGCAAGTTCTGCAACTGTTGGTTTTTTTTCTGCTGCTAACTTGTAGGGTTAGCTTCTGTCTCTTGGTGAGAGGTACCAGTTTGCTCCTAACTTCCAGAGTGTCTAGTTTGTGGAGGTGGGGGTTGGGCTTACAGCAATATGAGTGATCAAGTTCAGCTCATGAGTGAGAACATATGGAACTCTGTTCTTTGTTTCTGTGATAAATCTGTGAAACTGACCTACCTCATATCCGTCAAACGTTCTGCAAAATCCTTCTATCTGTCCTTTTTTATAACTACATACTATTCTACAGAGTATATGCTACATTTATTTTATCCTTTCCAACTTTGATGAGTAACATAGTTCGTACCATGTTTTATTGCAATTGTGATTTGAAATGCAAAAAACATACTCCTGCAGGTGTCTTTTTGGTAAAATTATTTGATTCATC
>NW_007246101.1:178075-186442 GCF_000164805.1 Carlito syrichta | reverse complement strand
CCAGAGTGTCTAGTTTGTGGAGGTGGGGGTTGGGGGTGGTGGTGGTGGGCATCTGCCCTCTACTCCTTCCTTCCTGTTCTCTGTGTGGTCAAAGGGAGTTCTCTGTGTGGGGCTTCACCTCCTCAAACGTGTTCAGAATGCCTCCTATATTTGATAACTAAATCCTCACTCTCTGCCCTGCTCTATGAAAGACGTGCCGAACTGTCTCTTCCCCAGATGCTGGCGGCAGGTGTGTCAGACAGCTTCACTGTGCAAGACAGCCCTCTCAATGCAGGAACCATTCCAAACTCCACCTAGGCTTGGCTTTCTTGACTATGTCCTGACCAGATTTCTTTCCATGTAGAAATGACATTTTATGCACTGCTAGGGGGAGAGTGTGGATCAGTTCAGAACTCACCACTACCCTTCTCCAGCTGGATCCTCCTCTTCTGAGAGCACCTGTTGCCCCTCAGCTGGGTCAGGGTGGGGGCTAGGATATCTGGAATTCCACTCTCCCCATGTCCTTCTGGAGATTTTGTACTGGGGAGACCTTCTCTGGGTTCATGATGATCAACTCCAGAGATATGTGGGGTTCATCCCCTGATCTCAAGGTGCTGGTCTGATGCTAAATGGTGGGCACCCCAGGGCACTCTGTGATCAGGTTTTAGGATCATGTTGGAGTGCTTGCACCACCTCCTCCAATTGGTCTAATCCTCTGGTTCCCTCACTTCATTCCTGTTGTGGCTTCTCCTGCCAGTGTCACCCCAGTCACCTCTCTCCACTCATGGCACTCCCATTTCTTTGCTCACCACAAGCTGCTCAGTTTCTTTCAGTTTGCAGTTGCAGTGGTGTGTGATGTCTAGGAGGCAACAGTTCCTTCTTCATCAGGTACCACAGTCTCTGTATCTCAAGTCTCAGTGGAGGGGCCATGTGTCCTGACCTGGTACTGAAGGTAGTGGTGGTGAGGCTGGGTGAGTGGCAGCCTCTCCCTATGGCTTCCTCCTGAAGAGGTCTTTGTTAGGTTTAGAAAATGGTGCTCGCTCCTGTGCTGTGGAAAGTGACAGAATCTGAGCAGTGACATCTTCACCAGTACAGCCTAGGCTGTCTGTCCCCTAGTCCCCACCCAGACAGACACTCACACACTCACTTATATATACACATACATCCGCATTTATCCTTGCACACGGAAACTCACACACTCCCACCAGTTCCACCATAGTCTTTCCTGATACACTTTCAGTTGTTTATTTTTGCTTTTGTAGCCTGTGTTTTTAAGGTCTTAACATAAATAAATAAATAAATAAATAAATAAATAAATAAATAAAATTTGAGTAGTTTTTTAGTTTCAGGTCTTAGATTTAATTATATAATCCATTTTAGTTTGGTTTTTATATATGGTGAAAGATAGAGGGCTAGTATTTTTCTTCTGCATATGGTTATTCAGTTTTTCCAGCACTATTTATTGAAAAGAGTGATCTTTCCTTATTGTATATTCTTGTGACCTTTGTAAAAAATAAACTATTGTTAAATATGTGGATTACTATCTGGGTTCCCTATTCTGTTTCCTTGGTTCTTATGTCTGTTTTTATGCTGATTTGGTTACTATAGACTGGTAGTATATTTTTGGTTAGGTGGTGTGATGATTCCAGTTTTGTTCTTTCTGCTCAACATTGCCATGACAATTCAAGATTGTTTGTGATTCCACATAAATTTAGAATTATATTTTATATTTTCTTGAAGAATGTCATTATTATTTTGATAGAGATTACATTAAAACGATAAATTGATTTGGGCAGTATTGTCTTTTTAACAATATCGACTGTTCCAATCTATGACAACAAAACACCTTTTCATTTATTTTGTGTCCTCTTCAATTGTATTCATAAGTGTTCTATAGTTTTTCTTGTATAAATCATTCACTTCTTTGGTTAAACTGATTTCTTGTTATTTTACATTCTGGGTAGCTTTTGTAAATGGGATTGCTTCTTATTATTTCTTTTTTTATATTATTTACTGTTGGCTTATATAAATGTTACTGATTTTTGTATGCAAATTTTGTATCTTGCAACTTTGGTGAATCTGTTTATCAGTTCCAAAACTTTTTTTGATGGAGTCTTAATGTTTTCTGTAAGTATAAGATCATGACATCTGTGAAGAAGTCTAATTTTATTTATTTATTTTCAATTTGTATACGCTTTACTTATTTCTACTGATTAATTGTTCTGGCCAGGATTTCTAATATAATGTTGAATAAAAGTGATAAAAATGAGCATTTTTGCTTTGTCCTAGATCTTTAAAGAAAGGGTTCAAATTTTTCATTTTTTAGTATGATATTGGCTGTGGATTTTTCACATATGGCCTCTAATATTTTGAGGTATATTTCTTCTATACCCAGTTTGTTGAAGGCTTTTGTCATAAAGGAATAATGAATTTTATTGCATACTTTCAGTGTCTATTACAATTTTTATTATTATTTTTGGTTCTGTTAAGTTGATGTGTCACGTTTATTAAGTTGCCTAGACTGAACCCTTCTTGTATTCTTGAGGTGACTCTAACTTAATCATGGTGAATGATCTTTTTAATGTGTTGTTGAATCCAGTTTGCTAGTATTTTGATGAGGATTTTTGCATCTATGTTCATTATTGTTATTGATCTATAGGGTTTTTTTTGTTGCTATGCCCTTATCTGGTTTTCGTAGTAATGTTAATTACATAAAACAAGTTTGGATATATCCTCTCCTCTTTAATTTCTTTCCTTTTTTTTTTTGAGTTGGAGTCTCACTCTGTCACCCAGACTGGAGTGCAGTGGCCGCTCCCGGCCACCGCAACCTCGACCTGCTGGGCTCCGGCGATCCTTCCGCCTCAGCCTTCCCAGTAGCTGGAATTACAGGCATGCGCTACCACGCCCGGCTGATTTTTTGATTTATTGTAGAGATGAGGTCTCGCTGCCCAGGTGGGTTTCGAACCTGCAGGCTCAGGCAATTCACTCACCTCAGCCGCCCAAATGCGTGGGATTACAGGCTGAGCCACTGAGCTCGGCTTCCTCTTTAATTTTTTAGAAGAGTGTAAGTAGAATTGATATTAGCTTTTATTTAAATGTTTGGTAGAATACAACAGTGAAGCCATCAGGTCCTGGACTTTTTAATGGAAACATTTTTTATTATGTATTTGGTCTGTACATAACGGTCTCTAATTATTCATTGTATTTCTGTGGCCTCAGCTGATATGCTTCCTTTTTGTTTCTAAATCTGTCTTATCTATTTTTCTTCTTAGTATGCCTAACTAAAATTTTTGTCTAAAAAAATCAACATTTTGTTTTGTTGATTTTCTTTTTTTAATCTTAATTTTAGTTTAGTTTTTACTTCTTCCCAGGTATTTTTTTCTACTAAATTTGAGTGTGATTTATTCTTGCTTTTCTAGTTTCTTGAGTTTCAATAGTAGGTTGCTTATTTTAAACCTGTTGCGCTTATTTGATGTGTTTATTGCTATAATTTTCCTTCTTAGTACTATTTTATGGTAACTCATAGATTTTGTTATGTTACATTTCCATTTTCACTTGTTTCAAAAAAAAAAATTTAATTTCCTTCATAATTTCTTCATTGACCTATTGGTTTTCCAAGAGTATGTTGTTTAATTTCCATGTTTTGTGTAGTTTCTGAATTTTCTCTTATTACTGATTTCCAGTTTTATTCTGTTATGATCAGAAAAAATACTTATGTTATTTCTACTTTTTTGAATTTTTTTTAGATTTATTTTATGACCTACATTATTATCTATTCTGGAGAATGTGCTTATAAAAAATGTTTATTCTTCAGAAGTCAGGTGAAGTGTTTTGTAAATGCAAGTTAAGCCTATTTGGTCAAATGTGTACTTTAACTCCAATATTTATTTTTTGACTTTCTGTCTGAATGATCTATCCATTACTGAGAATGAGGCTTTGAATTATCCTATGTATTGCTCTCCATCTCACTGTTTAGATCTATTAATGTTTTATTTGTGTATTTGGGTGCTCCAGTTTTGGGTGCACTAAAGTTTCCATAAGGATTAAAAAACACATGTTATAACAAGTTAGTTTTAAATGATGGCAATTCATCTTAGGTCACAGAAAGAAATAGAAAGAAACAAACAAAACTGATAAACTTTGCATTTTAAATCTATGCTTTCTATATTTTGATATTTTAACATTTTGTTGTCTGAATTTACTTATTTTTATATTGTGCACTTATTAACAGGCAGCAGCTATTTTTATTTTTGATAGATTTGTCTTTTAGGTTTCAAGCTATAGTTATGAGTAAATTGCATACAGCAATTACAGTATTAGTGTATTCTAAGGTAATCTGTGTACTTTATTTATTTATTTATTTATTTTTGAGTCAGGAGTCTCACTCTTTCACACAGTCTGGAGGGCAGTGCCATAATTGTGGCTCACAGTAGCCTCAACCTCCTGGGCTCAGGCAGTCCTTCCACTTCAGCCTCCTGAGCAGCTGGGACTATAAGTGTGCATCGTGCCCAGCTAATTTTTTTGATTTTTTTTTTGTAGAGAAGAAGTCTGGTCTTGAACTACTGGAATCAAGTAATCCTCCTGCTTCAGCTTCCCAAAGTGCTGAGATTATTGGCATGAGCCACTATGCCTGGCCTGTGTACTTAATTTTATCAGTTAGTTTTATGCCTTCATTTTAAAATTTATTTATTTATTTATGTTAGTTTTTTTCTTTTTCTTTTTTCCAATAATGCCCTGGGGCATAAATTGCTCCATAGACAGATTCTGCTTTTTTTTTTTTTTTGGAAGAGATACCTTTTAAAGTCAATCTTTGAGATTTGTTCGGATTCTGAAGAGGCTCTTCTTAGCTATCTCTTTTCCTGGTTTCCAATAATCAACCAGCCACCTTGCAGTTTAGTATATATATCCTTTTTTGGTTTGTTTTTTAACCACAACCTTCATTGTTTTTAGTACACCCTTAGAGCTGAATTTATCCACACTTTGTTGCAAACAAAGTCAGTTACTTTGAGAAGTGACTTCAAGTTGCTGTTTAATGACCTGTTTCTCTCCTGAAAAAAGCTTTTAAGTCATAACTCTGGATATGGAGGTGGCTACAGTTGCATGCTGTTCTTTGCTTTTGAAGCTGAAGCTCAATCAAGGAAGTCAGCTGACTTCGATTTTTCTTGACTTGCCTGTCCTCACATAGAACCTCTACCATATGAGCCAGGAATAACACAGTTGTGGTACAGTATTCTTAGCAGCCCCACATCTAGAATGTTCCACATGTTCAGGCTGAGTGTAAACACCCATTTCTTTGTTGCAGTTGCCTAGAACTTAGCCTCAGCAACAGGTTTCTAGAGTAAGGATGAGAAATGATGGCATCCTGTTACTCCCAGAAAAATAGCCCTCAAGAAGAGGGGCTCGCTGTGTTCTTGCCTGCAGGAGTCTAGAATGGAGTTTTTCTCTTGATGAGCTAGGAAGTGGGGAGGAGATAATGGATCCAGTTTAAATACCATAGATTCTAACTGTTAGGGTATGGATAGGATGAGGGTGATGGATGGATGGGGAGGCACAGCACCACCAGAGCTGTCATGCTGGAGGTGTGTGCTGGCAACCAGAGATCCAAGTAATGCAAAGATTGTAGCACACAAAGTGGTGAAAGAAGAAAAGGTTTATTTAAGAAAGGTTCACTTCCCACAGACAGGAAATGGGCCTACACTCTAGATGAGTGTGGCCCCATAGCCCCTTGAGCCCTGACTTTAATCCTTTCCCTTGGAGGTGTTGCTATCAGGTAGGTGTGACTACCGTTACTTTCTTATTGACCATCTGCAAATGTCTTGGAGACCCTGTGACACAGAGATCCACTAATGGTCACCCATATTATCACAGCCCCTCAAGAAGGGAGTGATAAGGATCCCAGTGCTCCAGTATAATCCTGAATAACATTCCTTAGAGCTAATGGAGGGTGCATTTCCCCTTATCTCTTATGCATTCCCAGTGGGCAGTCCTGAAATCTGCATAAATTTTGTGATCACAAGTTTTTTGATTTGCATAACTTTTGCCTAATGTATGATGTTTTGGGCCTTGCAAACTCCCTTTACTCTAGGCAATCTTGATTGCCACTTCTGCCAGGCCCCACTGACAAAAGCCATGAGATACCTCTGACACCTGGCACCAGGAAGTCTGGACAGAAAACCCTGAGGGGCTCCTGGTCACCATGCATTGAGTATATAATGGGTTAATACTGGTTATGCTTAAGGAGTCTGTGTTTCTGGAAACACAAATTTGGAAAAGTTAATCTTTACCAAAAGTATGCATTTCTCCAAACATAGTTTCCACTTTCTTATCATTGTTGGGGTTTAGGAACAAGATTAAAAAAATAGCTTCCCACTCTCGGTCTGTCCTTTCATACCCCACTCCTGCTCTTGGGAATATTCTTATGATCCTGGGAAATGGGATGAAGATCAATCTTCTGTAACTGCTTCCTGCTGAGGTGGGTAGTAGAGACGTCCCTACCTATCTATTTCTGAGGGCATGAACAGGAAACAACAGAACCTTAACTGAGTACTATTTGGATCTAACAAAAGAGCGAGAACACAGGCAAAAATTATTAAGCAAACGATGATGAAAAAGGCTATTGCCCCAAAAACAATGCTGGAAAAGTGAAAGTAACGCCATACATTATATATATGATTAGTTAAAGCCTCTAATTTATCAATGTAAGTTGAAATATTTCCTTGTAAATTATCTATAGTTGTACTTTAACAAGGAAATGCAACCACTTTGACAAAGTCTGATAAAAGAAAAATTGAAATCATTAGAGACATGGAATTAGGTTATAGTTTAAATTGAGAATTTTAAAACAGGTAAACTTTCGCCAGAGAAAATGGTTTCTTTTGTTTTTATAATAAGTCTGATATACTTTCACAATGATTGATATGCTAGAGGGTGAAGTCCAGGTTATTTTGTTATAATCCTTGTGCCTGGTCTGTAGGCAGTTTAAGAGGAGGGTTTAGGGCAGGTGTGGTTTCTGGGGCTTGTTTCTTACCCCACCCTAGAGGGACTGAATTGAGAACTTGAAGAGTTTAAGTATCAAAATTTTTAAAAGTTTAATGTTATGACACAAAATTACAGTAGTTATTGTAAAAGCTACTTATTTAGTTAGAATGATAGTCCAAAGATTTTGGGGGAAAAAAACCAAAAACCTTGCTTTTTTGTAACAAAGACAGTGGGAGAGGGGTAACTGAATTTTGTCTCTTTCTTCCCCCACCTCCCCCCTCCATTGTTTAAAGGAGAAAATTCTTTTGGATAAGACTATATGTTTTCAACATGGATGGCCAGGATCAAAAGCTGACACCTGTGTTAAATTAAGAAATTAATTTGGGTTCCAACACCATAATATTTACCTGGGGGATTGTTGGGGTGATGGTGAGCCAGTGCCAGGTAGTTTAGCAGATTTGCAGGCCTCCATAAGTGGCCAACATTTGTGAGCCAAGTGTTCTTTCCTCTCTTCAGAAGAGAGTGCACCTGCTTCCCAATGGCTTTCTGGCTTGCACAGTGGACAAAGTCCAGCAGGTTTTAGGGCTCTTTGGGTCAACTATGCTTTTAGTGCCCCCACAGACTATACCCATAAGCAATGAACACCATCCCCTTAGCAGGTTTATTCTTTCCAGGTGTAGATGAGCAGTTGGAGTTTTGTCACTAATGGTGACTGCCAATCAGGGTGCCTCTTTGGCCCTCTAATTCTGTTGCCCTCCATGTTGGCACTGTTTTGTTTTTTGTTTTGGTTGAAAAAAAGACTTTAAAGTTCCTTTTAATAGGTTATACATACAAAACATCTTAACCATTTCTTTGTAGCTAAGCTTTAGTAGCTATTCTTAAATACATATTTCTTCCTTTCCTGTATGCCCTTAAGACCCATTCTCAGAGACCTTAACATTTTGGTTTTTTTTAAATAATTTTTACCAATTTTCTTGAAGAGTCAGTTTGCAGAACTCCTCATGTCTGTAGCAAAACTTATGGTGCAAATTTTAAATATAAATTTGTCTTTATCTGTTAAAAATATGCAAGTATAAACCCTTTATCCTTATATTTTTATGGTTGTATGTGATATATTTATATTGTAGCATTGTTTCTAATAACAAAAATGGAAACAAACTAAGCCAGTCATCAATAAGTGACTGGTTAAATATATTAAATATACTTGGTTGGCCGGGCTCGGTGGCTCAGCCTGTAATCCCGCACTTTGGGAAGCCGAAGTGAGTGAATTGCCTGAGCCTGTGGGTTCGAGACCCTCCTGGGCAATTTGGCAAGACCTCATCTCTACAATAAATCAAAAAAAATTAGCTGGGCATGGTAGCATGCGCCTGTAGTTCTAGCTACTTGGAAGGCTGAGGCAGAAGGATCGCC
>NW_007246101.1:117152-178055 GCF_000164805.1 Carlito syrichta | reverse complement strand
AAAAAAAGTATATATATATATATATATATATATATATATATATATATATATATATAGAGAGAGAGAGAGAGAGAGAGAGAGAGAGAGAGAGATACTTGGTATATTTTAGTACATTCAATATATTAAACATATCAAACATTCATAATAAAATATTATGATTTCATTAAAAATATGGATGTAATGTTCCATTTGATAAATATCTCTGATGTAAATAACCTAAAAAATCAAGATGCAAAACAGGATGGAATTATTTATTACATTTGTGTAGTCATTTCAAAAATACATAAACATACAATATAATATTCTTAACTGTATATAAAACATACATAGTTATGCATGATTATTTTCTAGAATATATATAAACTATTAATAAATGTTACCTGTGGGAAGAGAGCTAGGATTAATGAAAGAACTTTTGTTCTCAGTATGTATTTTTTTATGTCATGGCTTTTTAAAACATATTTATCTAACTTTTACTTATAAAATAAAATTTGAAGTTAAGATTCTTTGTTGGCAAACTAATTGTTTTTGAAGCTAAAATATAACAGTTCTTAATGCATTATAGGAATATTACTCCTTGGGAGTCACAAGTTGGATATTTATCTAAAGATGGTCCAACTTCAGCAAATACGACAATTTAGCTGAAACAAATAAGACAATCTTTTTATACTACACACATTTTTCTTTTAGTTTTTATTTTGAAATCTCAATGCAGAATTTTTTTTTTTTTTTTTTTTTTTTTTTTTTGAGTTGGAGTCTCACTCTGTCACCCAGACTGGAGTGCAGTGGCCACTCCCGGCCACCGCAGCCTCGACCTGCTGGGCTCCGGTGATCCTTCCACCTCAGCCTTCCGAGTAGCCGGAATTACAGGCATGCGCTACCACGCCCGGCTGATTTTTTTTATTTATTGTAGAGATGAGGTCTTGCTGCCCAGGCGGGACTTGAACCCGCGGGCTAAGGCAATCCACTCACCTCAGCCTCCCAAAGGCACGGGATTACAGGCTGAGCCACCAAGCCCGGCTTCAATGCAGATTTTTAATAGGTGTTTTATCATGTATATATTTCATATTTTTCCACTGATTTTTAACCCAAGAACAATGCAAATGTAAAACTCTTCAGTGTTCTGCAGTTACATTTTTTTAATTTAGAAGATTTATAGAAAAAGAGCAATACTGTATTTATGTTCCAGTGTATAAGAAACACTTCTTGACGAAAAAATGTTTTATCTAGACATATTTGGGCTTAAAAAAACTGAAGTAAAGTAAAATTCTAAGTAAAGCAAATGAGAGAGGTTGAACATGCTGTTATAAGGCACCTGCTTCATGATGAGTCAATTGACTTTCCAGAGCAAATTGTGTAAGTGCACCTTTGTGGTACCATTTCCTGGAATTTCAGTTTTTCTTGGCTATGGTAAATAAATTAAAAATGAGAAGCAGGTATACATCAAATATATTTCTAATTTAGTTCCAGGCCACCTCACTAAAGTGAAGATTGCAATAAAACAAATTCCATATTTTTTTGGTTTCTCATTGCATATAAAATTATATTTACATTATATTGTAGTCTATTATGTTTAATATTATTTTTGTCTAAAAATGTATATACTTTAAAGATACTTTATCATTAAAAAATACACTAACAATCATCTGAGACTTCAGCTAGTCATTATCTTATTGTGGACTTTTTGCCTTGATGCTGATGACTATCGACTGATCGGAATAGTGGTTTCTGAAGGTTGGGGTGACTGTGGCGATTTCTTAAAATAAGATAAAAATGAAATTTGCTGCACTAATGGTACAGGGAAAACTGACTCACCACAGGCAGGAGACTGAAGCTGGACACCTACTTCTCACCATAAACAAAAAACTCAAAAATGAATCAAGGACTTAAATGTGAAACCTCAAAATATAAGATTCTTAGAAGAAAACCTAGAAAATACCCTCCTGAACATCAGCTTAAGCAATGAATTCATGGCTAAATCTTAAAAGTAAATGCAGTAAAATCTAAAAGTGACAAGTGCAACATTATCAAGCTAAAAAGATAAAAATCAAGAGAGTAAAGAGACAACTTAAATAATGAGAAAAAATATTTGCCAACTATGTATCTGACAAAAGCCTAACATCCAGAATCTGTAAAGAATTCTAATGAATCAACAGGAAAAACAAAAACAAATACATAATAGTCCCATTAGAAAGTGGGAAGAGGGGGTCTGATACAGAGCTCAAGCTTGTAATCTCAGCACTTCGAGAAGTCGAGGGTAAGGAGATTGCCTGAGTCCAGGGGTTCGAGAACAGCCTGAGCAACTTGGTGGAGAGTTCATCTTGTAAGACTGAGGCTGAAGGATCGTCAGAGATCAGCAGGTCGAAGTTGGGTGGCCATGAGCAGGCCACTGCACTTGCACTCCAGCCTGGGCAACGGACTGAGACTCCAACTCAAAAAAAAAAAAAGAAAAGAAAATGAACAAAGGATATGAACAGACACTTCTCAAAGGAAGACATACAAGTGGCAAAAAAACATGAAGAAATGCCCAGCATAGCTAATCATTAGATAATGTAAAACAAAACTACAATTAGGTATCATCCTACACCAACCAAAATGACTTTTACTAAAATGTCAAAAAACAATGAACATTGGTGAGGCTATGGAGAAATGTGAATACTGGTACATTGTTGGTGGGAATGTAAACTAATTTGACCTCTGTGGAAAGCAGTTTGGAGATTTCTCAAAGAACTAAAAATATAACTATCATTCGACTCAGCAATACCACTTCTGAGAATATATCCAAAGGAGCACCCATCACTCTACCAAAAAGATAACTGCCCTTGAATGCTTATTGCAGCACTATTCACAGTAGCAAAAACATGAAACTAAACCAGATGCCTATTGAAGGAGAACTAGATAAAGAAAATGTGATATGTATACCCTATGGAATGTGACAAAGTCATAAAAAAGAACAAAATCACGTTGTTTGCAGCAACATGAATGCAACTGGAGACCATCATTCCAAGTAAATTTTCACAGAAACAAAATACTGAGTCCTGCATGTTCTCAGTCCTAAGAGGACACTAGACACTGGGCACACACAGACCCAAGGATGGGAACAGGAGACACTGGGCACTGCTGAAGAAGGAAGGGAGGGAAGGGGGACAAAGAATACAAAACCACTCATTGGGTACTATGCCCACTACTGGGGGGGGCGTGGCTTGTCAGAAACCCAAACTAAATCTTCACACAATATACTTATGTAGCAAATTCTCATATGTATCCATAATTCTAGAATTTAAAAAAACCAAAAAGTAAAAATAAAAAATAAAATGAAGATAATAATATAGCTACCTAATGAGATAATTGTTAAGTTAAAATGAAATAAACTTTGGAACGTAGTAAAAAAATAAATAAATAAAATAAAAGTAATTTGCTGCACTGAATTGTTTTCATAAAAAACTTCTCAGTAGAATGGAATGTTAATGGATAGCATTGCTGTTTGATACTGTGGAGTAGAACTTCTTTCAAAATGGGAATCAATTCTCTCAAACTCTACCACTTCTTTATTAACTATGTGTAATAATCTAAATTTTTTATTATTTCAACAATATTCACTGCATCTTCACCAGTAAATTCCATCTCAAGAATCACTTTCTTGAAACATTCCTCATTCATTCAAATTTTATCATGAGATTGCAATGATTCAGCCACATCTTCAGGCTTCTCTTTTAATTCTAGTTTTCTTGAAATTTCTACCACATCTGTGATTACTTCCTCCACTGATGTCTTGAACTCCCCACAGTTTTCCATGAGGGTTAGGATCTTTCAAACATCTGCTTTTGTTGATATTTTGACTTCCTTACCTAAATCATTGATGTTCTTAATGGTATCCAGAATGGTGAATCCTTTCAAGAAGATTTTCATTTACTTTTTCTAAATACATCAGAAAAATCACTATCTATGGAAGCTATAGTCTTATACAATTTATTTCTTGAGTAATACGATTTGAAAGTCAAAATAAATTTCTCATCCATAGGCTGCAAAATGGGTGTTTTGTTAACAGGCATGAAAATAACATTAGTTTTCTTTTACATCTTTATTAGATCTTTTGAGTGACCAGCTTTATTATCAATGAGCAGTAATGTTTTGACTTTTGTGTGACTAGGAAGACTCAGTAGTAGGCTGAAAACATTCAGTAAAATATGCTGTGAACAAAAGCATGAACATCTAGGTTTTGTGGCTTAATTCATAAAGCACAAGCAGACTCGATTTAGCATAATTCTTAGAGCCATGAGATTTTTGAAATGCTAAATGAGCATTGGTTTAAACTTAAAGTCAACAGCTGTATTATCCCCTAATAAGAGTTAGTCTGTCCTTTGAATCTTTGAAGCCAGGCATTGACTTCTCTAAATTTGAAAGTTCTAAATGGCACTATTCTTCCAATACTGGTTCCAATAATGTTATTTTGTGTACAATGAAAATTTCTTCTTTAGTGTAGCCACCTACATCAATTATCTTAGCTCTGTCTTCTGTATTACTTGCTGCTGCATCTACATCACCATTTATTGTTTCACACTGAACTTTTTTTTTTGAGTTGGAGTCTCACTCTGTCGCCCAGACTGGAGTGCAGTGGCTGCTCCCGGCCACCGCAGCCTCGACCTGCTGGGCTCTGGCGATCCTTCCGCCTCAGCCTTCCAAGTAGCCGGAATTACAGGCGCGCGCTACCACGCCCAGCTGATTTTTTTTTATTTAATGTAGAGATGAGGTCTCGCTGCCCAGGCGGGTCTCGAACCCGCGGGCTCAGGCAATCCACTCACCTCAGCCTCCCAAAGGCGCGGGATTACAGGCTGAGCCACCGAGCCCGGCTCACACTGAACTTTTATGTAATGAAGATGATTTCTTATTTCAAATCTCATTAAACAACCTCTGGTAGCTTTAGACTTTAATCTGTAGTATCCTCATCTCTTTCAGCCTTTAAAGAATTAAAGAGAACTAAGGCCTTGCTCTGGATTAGGTTTTGGCTTAAGGGAATGCTGTGGCTGATTTGATTATCTATCTCGACCACTAAAACTTTCTCCGTGTCAACAGTAAGGCTGTTTCACTTTCTTATCATTCGTATGTTCACTGGAGCATCATTATTAATTTTCTTCAAGAACTTTTCCTTTGCATTCACAACTCATCTAAGGGTTTGGTACAAGAGACCTAGCTCTCAGCCTCTCTTGGCTTTTGGCATTAAGCTTAATTATTTCTAACTTGCCAATTAAAGTGGGACATGTGTAACTTTTTCTTTAACTTTAAAACATAGAAGCCATTAATTGGCCTAACTTCAATGTTGTTGTATCTCAGAAAATAGAGAGACTTAAAAAATAGGAAGAGAAACAGGAGAATGACCAATTTCTGGAGCAGTCAGAACACACACCATGTTTATCAATTAAATATGCTATCCTATATGGGTGCAATTTGTGGAACCTCAAAATTATTCAAATAGTAATATCAAGGATTACTGACCACAGAACACTATAACAGATATAAAAATGATGAAAAAGTTGAAAATATTACAAGAACTATCAAAATGTGACAAGAAATACAAAGTGAGCATATATTGTTGAAACAAATGACACTGATAGACTTGCTGGATGCAGGATTGCCACAGACCTTCAGTTTTAAAAAACGCAATATCTGTGAGCCATGATAAAATGAAGCACAATAAAACAAGGCATGCCAGTGCCTCAAGAAGCATGTGATCCTCTGGCTCTAGTTGAGTTGTAAATAAATGTTCAAGACCTTCTCTTTCTTATGGAAAGGAAGGAATTGTTTTTTACAAATTAGCTGATCTCTGCTACATAATAAAGAAGAAAAATCATATTAATGTCAGAGCTACTATCCCTTCATTAAAATGGAATTTGAACAAAGCTTGCAATAAAAAGAGATGCTGCTATGTTGTTATGCACTGAGTAATTGCTCTTCTTGAGGAATCTGAGGATTGACATTACAAAACTAAGATATGAGATCATTACTTATTCAAGAATGAATTATTTTTCTGTGGTTAGTTAGGTATAAGTGTTAGTGGTTACATTAAAAAATAACAATTATATTTATTTTTATCTTTTGTAATATGCTTCTTACTTTATTTTTTTTTAATGCCTCCTTAGGATCAAACCCATATTTGTAGCACTGAGTAGTTTACTAAGCTTAGATTGTCATATGTGAAAGGATGTAGTATCAATGTGCTTTCAATAAAGTCATCTTTATTGAAACTAACACTTTTTCTCATGCTTTACAAATGCACACATTCTAGTTTTAATATATCCCAATCCATACTAATCCTGAAAATGGCTCATTTATAGTTTCTCAATTATTAGTAGGAGTAAAGAGCTAGTGCTAGCAGTCATTTTTAAAATTATTGCTAGGGGTTTAGAATTTTGTCCACTTTATTGATACTATATTATTACAGGTGGTTCTTGAAAAGCAATAGGCAATTGAGAAGTATAATGATTTTTCTGTTTTCTTTCCAATGTGATAGTTCACCATAAAATTTCAATTGTAAAATCAGATTCAAAAAATATATAAATTTTAAAATAGAAATATTTTAAGTATACAAAGTATTTTACGAATTGCAGCTAACTAAGTATTTTAATGTTATACACTCTATGGAGAAACTTTTATTAATTTGGATTAAATACAAGCAAAACGGTAAAAGTGCTATAAAAAGTCTAAATTATAGTCACTTCTCAAGCGACAAAAAATATTAGGTATACATCTTAACAATTATTTTTATCTCCACCAGCTCTCATAGTTATTTGCATATAAAGAGTGTTCATAAATATTTGATGATATTAAACCTGGGTTTCAAAATAAGTCATAGTGATCTGCTTAAATTAATAAGTAAGGAAAATTTTCTAATAATATATACAAAATGTAAGTTAATAAGGGCTTCTAAGGTTATTTATACATACATACATATATATATATATATATATATATATATATATACATATATCCTGCGAATTTGGTTTCTCTACAATTTTTGATAAAATTGTCAGTACATTTTTCTGACTAAATTAATACATGATCTAAACTTTTAAAATTCTCAATTAGTGTATTTTAGGGCCAAACAAGCAAAATAAAACTTAGAACGTGTGTGTGTGTGTGTGTGTGTGTGTGTGTGTGTGTGTGTGTGTGTGTGTTTCAACACCATTTTCAAGATTCTGTATTATATTACATATTTGTTTCTTCTGGAGCAAATACTAGAAAAGGATAATTGATGAACAGGACTTTTTCATGAGAATAATAGTGGTGAATATCTTTCCTGCTGCTATCATAAAGAACTTTAGTGCTGCTTAATGCTTTGATTAATGATGTTTGGAAAAATATACACATTTTACCAACATGCTGAACTTTTATAAGCAATTGTTTTGGCTCTGTTTTACATTGATTTGGCATTTATATAATAACTCTGTCTGTTTGCAAATCTTTACTAACAAAGATAATACCACTGTCTTTTTCACAGATAGCTTTCTGTATAGGACTGAAGCACTAGGTAATTCAAAATTTACTAGAAGTAAATTCATCATTAATTTTTTCTTGTAAACTTGGCCTTAGATTATTTTTCTAACTATATCTGCAAAACAAACTACAGTTAAATAGTAGAGCCTTGGCATGGCACTATTTCTAAAATCTTAATGCTAAAGAACAATTATTTTGCCTTCATTTAAGTTAGTAAATACAATATTTTAAAAAGAGTTCTCACTCTCTCATGATGAGATAAGCTTTTTGAAAATATTAGTATTTTTCTTTTCTGGGCAAAAATGATGTGGACTCCAGAGTTATGAAGGCTGGAGTTCAAATCTTTATCAGACTGTGTGAACTTAAACTTGAACAAATAACTTCTCCCTGCCTCTATTTTTATAACTGTAAAATGTAGTACAACTCATAAGGTTGTCTTGAGTAAAATACATAAGACACACATAAAACAATAAATGCCATGCTACACAAATTCTAAGCATTCATTAATTATAAATTATAATAATTATTTTTGATAGAATTAATTTACCAGTTTATAAATTGTCATCTGTAACAATAAAACATGGAGTTTGAGGTCAGAAAGAGAGCAGTGAAATCAATATAGATAAAAAAGATATTTTTGAGAAATGATTGCTAAACTACTCCTATTGTTGATATGTGATAAGGTCATTTATAAAATTTGTAGGTTGATTGTTGAGAAATGCTGTGGTATTTATTTCTCAATATGATTATATTTATTTCTTAATATAAATGTACTGTTAATGACATCTACCACATGGTAATGTTTGTAAAGGAAAATGTATACAGTAATATTTATTTATTTATTTTATTTATTTTATTTTATTTTTTTTGAGTTGGAGTCTCACTCTGTCGCCCAGACTGGAGTGCAGTGGCTGCTCCTGGCCACCACAGCCTCGACCTGCTGGGCTCCGGCGATCCTTCCGCCTCAGCCTTCCAAGTAGCTGGAACTACAGGCGCCCTCTACTATGCCCAGCTAATTTTTGATTTATTATAGAGATGAGGTTTCGCCAAGTTGCCCAGGCGGGTCTCGAACCCGTGGGCTCAGGCAATCCACTCACCTCAGCCTCCCAAAGCACGGGATTACAGGCTCAGCCACCGAGCCTGGCTAGTAATATTTATCTAATTATAATACTTAGAGAATAGTTATCACTTCCCAATATTCATTCAAGATGGATAGCAGCAATGCAACATAAGCAGTGTAATAAATAAGCAACCATAAGAAAGATAAGAGTAAATAATCATAGGTTTACAAACCATTTTACTCATAGATTAACTCACTATTTTGGTCATAGATTAGTCACAATCTGATTGCATAAAATATTTGATTTAATCATGTCATGTTAAATATTATAATCATGAGATATGATAGTCTCAAATCAATCTATAAATTATGGGATGCAACCCGCATGTGCAAACTAGGGAGATGTTGATATCTGTGATCACATAACTATTTATATAAATGTACTCGATTGGTTTATTTACTTACCCACAGCCCTACCTAAATGTAGCTACTGCTTTTGAGGGGTAATGGAAAACTCGTGTACTTATTATATAATAGATGTTCAATAAATGCTTATTTTACTGGTATTTTGTGTAGTCTTATTTGCAAATAAGTCAATCAAGGAGAAAAAGGAATTTACTAAAGGACATTCATTATATAACTTTATAGAATTATAAAAACCCCACAATAAAAGCTATGGAAACATGTTTGGAGGCTGTGCAGCCAGGAATAGTCCCCAAAATGGTACTGTTGAGAAAGTCTTATAGAGACATTACTGTTACACTGATGGTTACAAAGACTAATGGACAATGCATGCTATACCTAGAATCTCTAATTGTAGATATCACCAAACTTGCCTTAACTGAATTTATCTGCTGTCTGTTTCTTCATGTCATTAGCTTTTTATGTCAAATATAACACAAGTGTAGATTTTTCCACATTACAGTGGTGGAGTATTTGTGCTATGTCTGTGCCCTATCTGACTGAAAGGAAGTCTTTGAAAGGTAGTTTTGATTTCAGTGATTTCCTTTTTTTTTTTTTTTTTTTTTTAATTTAAAGCTGTGGAGTACAATTCAGGATTAGGTGTTCCAAAACATAAGAAAGGGATTCAAAAGTGATCAACAGCCAAAATGAATTATGGGCAACCAATATAACCATCAAATTTTTCTTTCTGAATTTTTTAGTCAGAAATTGCACACTGATCAGGATTAATGTTGGCCAAAGTACAAACTATATTCAATAATGCATTGTTATTGATTCATCTGTGTAAAAGGATAGTTTGACTAAGATTCATACATTAAAAGACATCTAGAAAGAATAAATTTTTAAATTTCAGATTGAATTTTAAAAACTTGTCATCTTTTTCACAGTGCATTTTAAAATCAAGCCTTTTTTAGTGTCACCAGATGGCAAATGTAATGGTTTTGGTGGAGGGTGATTCTATTTAACTGAGTTCTTGACTTTTTTAGGAATGACATATTTTGCACTACCAATTTATCAAGCACTTTTTAGCACCTCTGGTAACTTGCCATATAATAAGATAGGAAAGAATTCTATTTCATGGAGAGCACGAACAGCACGTTTTTAAAACAATATTTTATTATTGCCATTGATATCCTTTTATCTCTTCTCATTATCATGCTTTAGTGTTTTCATTTCACAGAAGTGGTGCTGCATGCAAATTATGTACTGGTTGGTGTAGCTCCAACTGACCCTTTCCCAAAAATATAAGAGAATTAACCAATTTCTTTTCATTTTTTTTTTTTTCTGACATGCTAAACCAAGTGAAATTGAGATTGTCTAATATACCAAATGTTCACGCCATTCCTGGTATTGAAGATGTGACCTCCTGGTTGGCAGGCTGTCTAAATTTAAGCTTATTAAAAGAGTTAGCTCTTTTATAACATAACTCCTGGCCTATTTCTTTTTAATCTATAGCCCAGATAAAATTTATGACTATGCTAACCATGTTGCTATGGTAACAACAAGTAATTCCTCAACTGCTTGTGCTCAACTAAGCGTGTACAGGGAAAATAGCTGTCATGGTGTTAACGTTACCCAGAACAGTTCAGAAAAGGGTTTTAATCTTTTTCTTATTACATAGTCTATGACATAAAGCTGTAATGTCATAATTCTTTCTGAAGTCTAAGGAGAACTCTGCATTAGTTATTCTGCTTTAGTTCCTAAGGTGCTTCTTGTTTTAGTGTATTGGGAAAACTTCCTACCTCAAATAAATTGAACATGCGATAGATACTGATTATATCTGAAGCCTTGCCAACTGAAATAGTTCCACAATAAAATAAACACACACATACACACATGCACACACTTATGTATATAGACAGAGGGAAAATAGTGAAGCGATGTAATAGAAAAGGGGGGAAAAAGTGAAGTATTATGGGCATTTAAAAAAGTGTCTATTTCTAAAGTACTTTGCTTCTCAAGGATGTAGCAAAGCATTTTCCAAAGATGTATGTACTAGTAACAAAAAGTACAAGAGAGAATAGAGTTGCAGTAGATTCAGGAATAAGTCACCTTCTCATGGATGATACAAGGTAGTTTATTATTTGTATGAAATATTATATTGGTCAGACCCTAGGTATTTCTAGATATTTTGCAGCCTGATCTCTGTTACTCCAAATGGACATTCATCAACTCTTGGTAGAAGGCATTTCAGAAGGAGTTCATGTTACATAGTTGGCATAATAATTAGTAGAGTGCTAAGACTCTCTGGATTTATAACAATCTGATATTAATTTATTCCTGTTGGTCAATTTAGCATTCTAAATTATAAATAAGGGTGGGTTAAGAAAAGCTGTTAAATTATTTAAAAATAAGGAATAAATTTCACTGTCAGCAAGAAAGCATGTCCCCAAATTTCAAAAATCTTTTTGTATATATATGAAAAAAACATTGTGTAAGTTTTTTTGTTAGTTTTTATTTATTATCGAGTAATTCTTTATAGAATTGCTTTCTGTTAATAGTTAACAATTTGGAATGACTTGGGTTATCTCTATACGAATTTTTAATCATTTACTTACTGTACAAATAGTTATTGCATGTCCTTTTTGTAGAAAGCATATGGAAGACAATGATCTGGAATTAATGCTTGGTTATAAAAATAGACATATAGATAGCTGGAAACGGTGACTCACAAGTATAATTCCAGAACTTTGGGAGGTTGAGACAGAAGGATCATTTGAGGCAAGTAGTTTGAGGTCAACCTAGGCAATAAAGCGAGACTCTGTAGCTACAAAAAAATAAAAATGAAAAAATATTAGCCTGGTGTGGTGGCATGCACCTGTAGTCCCAGCTATTTGAGAGACTGAGGCAGGAGGATCGCTTGAGTCCAGGAGTTGGAGGATGTGATTAGCCATAATCATGCCACTGCACTACAGTCTGGGTGACAGAATAAAATCGTGTCTCAAATAATAACAACAATAACAACAACAACAATAGTAAAAGTAGATATATAGCAACATACAAAGGATGACTCTAAATTCTTCTTACTTGCTGTGATTTCTGTCAGAATAGATGAGGAGATGAGAGAGAATGAAATACTCATTAATTACCATTCCAGTCAGAAATATTGCCTAGAAAACTCTCCTCAAAAAGGTGCAAATTAGAAGAAACACATTTTGAAAAAAGTTTCAACAAAAGTGACAAAAATCATTCACTGTAAAGATTCTGTAGCAATTTGCTATAATCATTTTGCATCATATGCTTTTAAAATGTATTGTGGAATAATCAAAACCTATAAAAGAAGATATAAATAACCAAATAAAAATATCCTTATACACACAAATCAGCTTAAGAAATTAAATCTTACAATGGTGTTTTATTTTATAGTATACATTTCCTCAGTTTATTACTCTCCTTCTTTCCTAGAGGTAATCACTATAACTTGGTTATTATCACTACCATATCTTTTTTCACTTTTCACTGTACTTCTATGTGTCCTTAAACAATAAATAGCATGTTTTGCATGCTTTAACTTTCAATGTGTTTCATGATTTGTGTATTTTTCTGCAAAACGCTTTAAATACATTGTTTTTTAGTCATACACAAATATATGATTTGTGTATTTTTCTGCAATATGCTTTAAACACATTGTTTTTCAGAGTCATACACATTTACAGGTGTAGCACCAGTTCATTTATTTTTACTGTTAAACAGAATTCAATTATATGACTATACTAGAATTTATTGAGATTTTATTAATGTACATTCAGGTTATTTTCAGTTATTTGTAATCAGTAAAATGTTGATATGAGCATTGTTGAATATGTTTCTCAAGATGCATGTAAGGGCTTTCTAAGACTGAAATTGTAATGATATGTACATCTACACGTAACTAAAATTTATCAAGTTATTTTCAAAATATTCATAAATGGTTTAATTACCCTAAAAATTTTCTAAGAACACCCTTAGCTCCATATTAAGACCAAGACTTATATTTCAGGCTTTCAAAAGTAGGTACTATAATCACATGGTTCAAAAATCAAAACAGCCGAGCTCGGTGGCTCAGCCTATAATCCCGTACTTTGGGAGGCTGAGGTGAGTGGCTCGCCTGAGTCCGCGGGTTCGAAACCCGCCTGGGCAACTTGGGGAGACCTCATCACTACAATAAATCAAAAATTAGCCGGACATGGTAGCGCTCGTCTGTAGTCCCGGCTACTTGGAAGGCTGAGGTGGAAGGATCGCTGGAGCCCAGCAGGTCGAGGCTGTGGTGGCCGGGAGTGGCCACTGCACTCCAGTCTGGGTGACAGAGTGAGACTCCAACTCAAAAAAAAAAAAAAATCAAAACAATGTAAAATATATAAATTGATATATCAGTTGCTATTTGTTTAAATGCAGCTCTGCAGATAAGTCAGTCACTGCAGGTAGTTTATGTGGAAATTGATTTCATTAAACAAGAAGGAGAAAACAGTGATCGCCTTTTTTAAGGGGTAAGAATTATAAAACAGTAAGTGGTTTATTATTAAGCTGGTTCTAGGAACTAGGGCTCATTCCTATTGAAAATCCTATGATGTACTATATGGAATGTGTCGGAATGGTTGGCGGATTACTAGAGCTGCCCCTGAGGACATTAAATGCTCTGATCCTGATGTAAGCAATCTTTCAGGGCTTCATAGAAAATTTCCAGGGGAAAGACACTGGCTTTAGGCTGAATTCTATCAGATCTGCATAGGAGCTGAACAACAGAACTCGATCTGAAATCAAAGGTAAGTTGAAAAGTTATGGTATAGGGTGCCAAAATGTCTACTACTACACTTTCCTTTTTTTCATATCTGAAGTATTTCTCAGCCTCTACAGATAACCATATTAAGAATATTGTTTTTGTATGTCCTTATAAAATTTCTTATACAAGGGCAATCAGAATGAATAATTGGGTTTCCCCCATTTTTCACATTAATCTTGCTATAGAAAAACATATTCTGTGTTTTTTCCCGTAAGTACATGATAAGATTATTCTTTTTAGTAACTGCATTGCATGAATGTACTATAATTTTTAATCAGTGTACTATAGATGTTCAGTTGTTTTCTTTGTTCAAAAAAACAACAGCTTAGTGTATTGTCAAGCTTATGCGTTTTTGTTAATCTCATAGATAAAAATGTTATTTCAATAAAGACTTAAATTGCATTTCTTTTGTTATGAGCCATGTAACATTTCTCATATGTTGTATATGTTTAAGGACAATTGAGCTTTTTTATAGCTGTTTATGCCACTTGCCTATATTCGTGTCTGTTTGTTTTTTTTTCTCGATACATAAATGAATAGATAAATAGGTGGATGAATGAATAGATGGGTGTATGAATGGATGAATGAAAGAATGGATGGATCAGTGGATAGATGATAGATAGATAGATAAATAGATAGATAGATAAAAATAATCTCTATTATAAATTGCACAAAATTTTGATCATTTGTGACTTGCTTTTTATGTTGTGGAATAATTTTGTTATTTTTATGTAGTTAAATTTATGAATTAAAAAAATATATTGAGTCATAATTAGAAAGACGTTTTTCACATCAAGATTATTATTAAAATGCGGTATATATACATGATGAAGTATTATGCAGCCATAAAGAAAGACTTCACAGCAGCTTGGATGGATTTAGTCTATAATACTCAGTGATCTATCACAGAAACAAAAAACCACGTATCACATGTTCTCACTTATAAGTGGACCCTGAAAACTAACCATACTACTATAAGAAAGGGATTGGCAGTAGCAGAACACTGCCAGGGGAGGGAGGGAGACACATAACATCAATAAGGGTACCTGATCTCATACCAGGCAAAGTGGGGACCAAAGGGAGACCCAAACCTAAGTGATAAGTATGATTATCACTTATCTACTTAATCCTGAATTGTACCGCACATCTTTAAAATAAATTAATTTTTTAAAAATTCCCTTATTTTAGCTAATACGTTTATTAATTCATTTTTGTTGCATTTATCTAGTGAAATATTTTATAATGTGTAATAGGTATGCAGTCAACTAGTTGTCCAAATATCATTTATTAGTGTCCATATTACCCTCTAGAAAAATGCATTAATCACTTTTCTTATGACTTGGGTACATAATGTGTATTAGATTTATATGTTTGCATAACAAAGTACCGAAATCTTAGTGTCTTGAAACAACACAAACTTGTTTTCTCATAGTTTCCATGTTTCAAAAATCCAGCATATTTTTATTAGATTCTTCTCTCAGGGTTTTATAAAGCTGAAGTTGTAGTGTTGGCTGGGATATATCCTCACCTGGATGCTCAAGGACAATCTGCTTGTAAGGTTCATCCGATTTTTGACAAAATTCATTTTCTTAGAGTCGTAGAACTGTAGAACTGAGGTTGAATAGAAGCTGTTCTCAGTAGCTAGAGGGTCTTCCCACATGACTCTCTCCTCTTCAGCAATGGAAAACCTCCTAAGCATCACATTTCTGGCATGCTTTGAATATCTCTGACTTCTCTTTTTGCAACCAGATGAAGAAATGGAAATCATTTTTGACATGTACCATAAAATAATCATTGGAATAATATCAAGGGGTGATCAAAAGAGACACTTTAGGATTCTGCCTACCACACATACTTACCTAGACTCCAAGCAGATACAGAAAAGTTTATTATTTATTTGATAGTAAACAAATTTTTTTCTAATTCATCATTTTATTGAGAATATAGAACTTTTTTAAGGTGCTAACTCTGTGTAAGGACTCAGTTTTAACTCCCTACTCTTCTCAGTTTCAAGCCTCCTGGCCCTTACATCAATTAAAGCACAGTTATCTTATTTACTCAGATCAGCACATGACATCATGAAAGATGAGGTTATCCTATTGTTTTGGTTCCATGCTTTGGTTCTTTATTTTTAGAGCCTAAATATTTTTCTATACTTTCTTAAAAATGTAGTTATGCATTTAATCCTTTTATAATGATCCTTCTACTTGTTTTAGAAAGTGTTCCCTCTGGTTATATGGCTACTAAACAGCATAGAATGGGAGTCTCAATCACGTTATTTTACTTCCATTTTTAACTAGTTAGGTATGTTTCCACAGGTATATTTAAAAATATGGACAAATAAATAGATACAATTTTATTCAAACATATAGAATAAGAAAATAAATTTCATCAAACTCATGTTTGCAATAATACAATTTCACTTGCTAACAACCTCAAATTTCAAATGAAGGTTATTAGATGTTTGTTTTCCAATCAACATTCCAAGGCAGCATTTAAAATTTTTTAAATATAGCACTGCTAGTACTGCAGTGTGTGTGTGTTTGTATGTGTGTGTGTGTGTGGGGGGTGTGTGTGATTTTAAGTGAGTAAAATAACTACCTACTGTTGTAAAAACATTCAGAGGCTAGTTGCCAGTCATATCTTCTCAGAATATTATAACTTAGGTACTTTATGAAAAACACAGTAGCTATCACACATGCACATATATTCATCGCTCCAACATACACACATGAACACACACCTATTCTACCAATTACTGTGTGGCGAAGATTTTTCAAGTTTTATCCTACAGATATATTCAGTTATGTCTACATGCAACTGTAACAAACAGTATAAAATAAAAATGGTTATTTGAATAAAAACTACAACTATAGTATTATATAAAAATTTGCCCATGCCTTGTAGGCATTCTGTTCAATAGGAAATTGTCATTTTTGTAGTTCAGAGAATGCTATTTATTGGCAATTTCATGTAGTTTAATATATTAAATATGCAGTACAACTTCGATGGGCAGCATGGTTGGTATCATGTTTTTGCTATTGTGAACAGAGCTGCAACAAACATGTGTGTGCAAGTATCTTTTTTGTAGAATGATTTGAGTTCTTCTGGGTATATTCCCAATAGGGGTATTACTGGGTCATATGTAACGTCGATATATGCAGTGGAATATTATGAGCCACAAAGAAGGACAAGCAAATTAACTTTGCAGCAACTTGGATGGATTTAGAGTCTATCATACTCAATGATTTATCATAGAAAGGAAGAACAGAGTACCATATATTCTCACTCATAAGCGGACCTTGAACAATTATCATAATACTATAAGAAAAGGATTGATAGTAGTGGAAAACTGCCAGGGGAAGGGGGGTGGGATTGGCAGTTGAAGGAAACTGCCGGGTGGGGGGAGGGGCACAAGGGTACCAACATAATGAACACAAGCATTAGGTATACCTAACCCTAAATTGTACCCCACTTTTGTAAAATAAAAAATTTAAAAGTTAAAAAAAATTAATTAAGACAACTTGAATGCGAAATATATATCTATATATTCAGTATGCTTTCAGTAATATCTAGTAAACATTCTTAGCAGAACATGCATCTCCATTTTTTTTTTAAATAGATGTTGTAGTTTCTCAAGATTATACTGCCCATTTAACATTTGATGGCTGCACTTATAATAAAAATCTATGTGGAATGAAATATTCAAACAATTTTTTGGATATTTTATCTACTTGACATGTAAGAGAGACTTTGTTCATTTTCCAATGTTTAAAAAATTAGTTATGACTTTAGGATAAGTTTGACAAAATATACTTTGTGGTTTTGATTTATTGTCTAAATATTTCTGATCTATATTTTGGCTAACACAACTGTCAAGAACAGAAAGAGTGGTAACTTTAGGTTTTACACAAGGCCTTAAGGTTAAAACCCAGACTTATAATGTTTGTTTTTAGAGGATCTTATTTTGTTTTAATTTTTTTAATCATAGTTTTCTAAGTATATGGAAACCAAGATAAATCTCAGTTTTTTTTTACACCATCAATAAAGTGAATGGCTTGGATAAGTTTATACGTGATGTATACCAGTTCTCATATCCTGCTGATGCTCTGCCATTTCTACCCCATATGTCATGCCTGGGGGAATAAGAGTTGGGTTATATATCTTAACGCATATCAAAGCTACATATTTCTCTAGTTTCAAAGTAGAACTAAGCACCCTTAATTCTTCCCAAGTTTATTATTCTTAAAATAAGCTCTTTCAGCTTCTAACTCTAAAATAAAACATTCATGAATATAAAGTTATGCTACTAAACATCCAAGGAGATCACAAACAGTATTTCAATCAACAGCCAGGCTAATAATGTGCTATTTTTGTATGCTTTTATAAAAGGACCGTACAGAACCTTATATTTCTCTTGCTTAATAGTTCAGTACTTATCATGAATTATTTGGTGATTATCTACTAAATGTCAATTCATATTTAAAATCTTCTTATACTTTGGGAACTGCCTGTAAGGAATTGTGTATTTGTAATTTGTTCTGTTTATTAATACAAACATGTTGTATACTGGAAAGCACACACATATAATCAAGCAAATTAGCCATGAATGCGTGCTTATTTATTCTGGAGTAAGATATTTTCTCCTTTAAAAAGTTAATTGAAAATATTCATATTTACAACAGGCAGTTTTAAAATTGCACACTAAGCATTAACTAAAATCAAGATGACATTTTATAAAATGGAGTTTTAAACTTTTTGTTCTCAGTTGTATCTTGGATAATATTACATAGAGCAAATAAATTCCTATTATTTGTATATCACTTTTTCCCCTTAAGTAAAATCATTCCTTGGAATAGTAAAGTTAAATTACCAGTGGTTGCAAGAGAAATAGGGTATCTTAAGGCATACAATTATCTCCCATATGCTTCCAAAATAGCTATATTTAAATAGCATTATTATTAAACATTTGAAATAATTGTTTCCACATTTTATCTTTGCTGATAATAAAGAGGAGTCATGCACCCTGCATAGCCAGGTTTGAGCTGAACATACTTCTATATATATACTTTTATGCCGCATATCCTGTAAAAATTGTGTCGTGGTTGATATTATTATTAAAAATGGAGTTTCCATAAAAATATATATTAGAAATGTACTTGATGAAATAACACTAGAACCAAAAGCTAATTTAAAGATGAAGACAACTTTTGCAAATTATATTCACGCCCTCTCTCTTTCTGAAAAATAATTACTCTTCAACTATATTCCCTCAGGCTAAAACAGAGATGTTGTAAGCACAAAACATGAAAACAGACATATTCTTAAGGAAGATAAAGGTAAGGGAGAATGTCCCTCCTCAAGCAGCACTGACGATCGCATTTGAATCTGTTTAGTTCATACTAAACTAATCACTATAAAAGTTAGAGTGGATATACTCTACCTAATAGTGTTTATTAAACTTTTGAGGGGGCCAGTTGCGGTAGCTCATGATTGTAATCCCAGCACTTTGGGAGGCTGAGAATGGAGGATCACTTGATCCCAGGAGTTTGAGATCAACCTGCACAGCATAGCGAGAATTCGACTCTACACAATTAAAAAAAAAAAAATAGCTACAGGGTGGCCCACTCCTGTAGTCCCAGCTACTGAGAGGCTCAAGTGTAAGGACTGCCTGACCTCACGAGGTCAAGGCTGATGTGAACTGTGATTGTGTCATTACACTCCAGTCTGGGTGACAGAATGAAACTTCGATTTAAAAAAATTGAGGGAAATATATAAGCACAATTTGCAAATTTAATATCCTATGTCATGTGCATAATTTGTACATAAACTACTCTATGTAAAGTGATAACGTATTTTGTTCAACTACAAGAATAAAGGACACATGAAACCTTGCTGATCTGAATAATTAGTTTGATTTTCTACAACACTGATTCACAGGATTAGGAGGGACGATCTAACCACTACTTAAGAGTCTGAGCTCTAAAATTAGGCTAGCTGGATTATAAATTTCAAAAACATTATTTAATAGCTGTGTGATTTGGGCCAAAATAATTATCTTCACTGTGCCTCATGTTACTCTTATATATATGTAGTAATAATAGTGTTCATAAGAGATCATTGTGAGAATGAAATAGTGAAGATAAAGTCTATAAAGTACTTATTAATGTCTGACAATAAATATCAGTTTTATTTTTTCTATTTATAACATATCTAAAATTGTGCATTTTAATAATACAAAAATGGGAGCAAAAAGAAAAAGAAAGAAACAGAAAAGAAAAAGATACAGAGACTAATGCCAGTGGTTTCCATTAAAATGTTTCAAATAAGAACTTTGTGCCATTATTAGTTTGTGAGTATGATTTTTTTGTTGCTGTTCTCTTGGCAAGGAGTCATGGAGATATATAAGTCAGGTCATTTTAGCCTAATAAAATTACATATCTGCATCCTTTCTGGCTAGATAAACTTAGAAATCCTAAGAGAAACATTTGAGAAATAATAGATCTTCTATTATTGATATAAATACATTGGAATATAAAAAGTATATGAGAAGAAATAAAACACTTTAAATTTGGGGAAGGAAACTGATATTTTTCTTTTTTTTTTTTTTTGAGGTGGAGTCTTACTCTGTTGCCCAGGCTGGAGTATAGTGGCACACTCATATCTCACCACAGCCTTGACCTCCTGAACTCAGGTGATCTTGGAAATACAGGTGCATGCCACCACACCCAGCCAACTTGTTGATTTATTGTAGAGATGAGGTCTTGCCAAGTTTCCCAAGCTGGTCTTGAAACGCTGGGCTCACACGATTCTCTCATCTCTGTCTCCCAAATTGCTGGGATTTCAAGTGCTAGCCACCGTGCCCAGCAGGAACAGAGATTTTTCAAAGGGAATTTTGTTAGTCTTTACTATATTGTTTATGACATAATCCCTTTCTTCTAAATTCTCTTTTCACAAAATATTCTTTACATATTTATGTTTTGTTAGTGCAATGGAAAGTTCAGTCTACTTTGGGGATGTGTCAATGTGCTGAGTCCATCAAGGTGGGTGAATAGTCAAAACAAAAATTGCCTATGTATATGTCACTTCTAGATCAGACCTCAATTTAATTTGTCTTTTTCAGAGTAGATGCTCCAAAGAAGCAGCAATTTCATTACATTTTGCTGTTTCATGAGGGTATTTCTACAGGAAAAGTATGTGCTATTTATGCAATTTGACTATTTTGGTTTCTGTTTATATTATACTTTTAATTTTAAAAGAATAAAAAATCATCTTAATGTGACAAATCCATCTTTGCATACCTAAGTCACAGAATTTTACTCAGAAAAAAAAAGGATTTACTCTTTGTATTTTGAAAACAAGAGTCTTTAATGTTGGAAAAACAGTTCTGGCCAATGTCAAATTTATGAGTGCAAATTTTAGAAGAGGACTTTTTGTAGATACCCAAGATATGAAACTTTGAGCTCACAACAAACTTTTCCACACATTTTCCTATGGGAAATACATGTTGGATATGGTTTGAAAAAATAGAGAAAATTTAGAGAAAATAGTCTATAATGTCTACTAACATAATAGCAGATTAATATGAGATATGAGGTGTACGATAGACTTGGAACAACATGAAAAGAAAACAAACTAGAAGATTGTGAATGGGAGTAAAAACGTGACTAAGCAACTCATACAGGGGTGAATTACTTGTTCTTCCTTTCTTTGGTCTCTTTTCTTTCATGTCTATGCCTTGAAGGAATGTTTCAGTCATAGAACTATACATTGAAGCAATGATGCAGATGACTAAAACCCCAAATTCTTTAAAAACTATCTCTTTTTTGCCTTAATAACTTGAAAATGGGGATCCTGATGATCATAGAGCTTAAAAAGAAGATACCATAATTTTGTTTATAAACCAACACAGATTTGGAACTGCCCCCTGGCCCATGCATGCATGGAAGATACATAGATGAAATAAAAATACAATTAGACTGAAATGATATTAGAAAAGTAATCACAGAATAAAAGATAGAACTTACAGTGGCAAACAAACTACTCTTTTTTTTTTTTTGAGTTGGAGTCTCACTCTGTGGCCCAGACTGGAGTGCAGTGGTGGCCACTGCAGCCTCGACCCACTGGGCTCCGGCGATCCTTCCGCCTCAGCCTTTCGAGTTGCCGGAATTACAGGCACGCGCTACCATGCCTGGCTGATTTTTTTTTTTTGATTTATTGTAGAGATGAGGTCTCGCCAAGTTGCCCAGGCAGGTCTCGAACCTGCGGGCTCAGACAAACTACTTTTTAAGCCTGTCTGAACAAACAAAAATCAACATTCTCAAGATAAATTTTATAGGACACAAATTTTGAATAAATTAAACTTTACAAAGTCCAGGAAACAATTTAAAATTACTTTATAACCAAATAACTAGGACAAATGAACAGAAAAATTCAAGTGATTTTCATGCAAAAAGACAATCAACCTAGCTGGTATGTTTGTGCCAACCTTGGGAAACTGAGCAGAGAACAAGCTGAGCCTTGCTATGCCCAGACTTTTGACAGTCTGAATTGTGAAATATTAAATGGATGCTGTCTTTTAAGGCTCTAAATGCAAGTTATAAAATAGAGTGAACTTGAAACAAAAAGTATTGTAGGAAACAAAAGGGATACATTTTATATTTTAAGAGCTAATTCAACTGGAAGACTTAACGTTGGTGTATAAGTGTGTGTGTGCATACTTAATAACAGAACTTCAAAACACATAAAACAAAAATTGAAATAATTAAAGGAAAAAATACTGAATTTCACAATTAGAGAAAATGTAACATCCTTCTTTAGCAATTAATAGAACTACAGACAAAAATTTAAAAAATAGAAGCATTGAATAACAATATCAACTGTTTTAATTATTGCATACAATGTAGAATACTACTTCTAACATTTGTAAAATACAAATTATTTTCAGTTCACATTTATAGTCACCAAGATGGAACATATTTTAGGCTAAAAAAAGTTTTAATAAATTAAAAAGAACAAAAATCATACAAAGTATATTTATGGAGCACTATATAATTCAATAAGAAATCAATAACATGAAGTTACCTACACATCTAGAAGTTAAATGACACACTTTAGAATAATTCACAGATTAAAGTCAAAATTACAATGAAAGTTTTTTAAAAATTACTGAATATTAACTAAAATACAACATATCAAAATTTGTGAGAGGCTCTAATGTGTACTTAGAGACAAATAACTTTGTTATGAGGTGTTATGCTAAATAAACAATTTAAAAAATTAATATCTTAATGTTATACATTTAAAACATTTTGAAAAAGAAGAGCAAAGTAAACTCAAAGTAAGTATAAGGAGGAAAATAATAAAGATAATCACAAATATAAATTACATAAAAACAAGTGATATTAGGGATAAACCTGGAAAAACTCAAATCACTCTATGAAAAAGATACCTGCACACGCATGTTTATTGCAGCATTATTCACAATAGCAAACACATGGGACCATCTGTGCTGCCCATTGAAAGAGGACTGGCTCATCAACAAGGGTACCTGCATAATGAACATTTGCATACCTAACCCATATATTTAAAATAAATTTTTTAAAGTAACAATAAAAACACTTTTCAAAATGAAAAAAATGTAGTACATATACATGATGGAATATTACATAGCTATAAGGAAGGACAAAATTATGAACTTCTCAGCAACTTAGATGGACTTAGAGTCTATAATACTGAGTGATCTATTGCAGAAACAAAGAATACCACATGTTCTCACTCATAAGCAGACCTTGAACAATTATCATAATACTGTAAGAAAGGAATTGGCAGTAGTGGGAAACTGCCAGGGGAGTGGGGGTGGGATTGGCAGTAGTGGGAAACTGTCAGGGAAAGGGGTACGTACCTCATCAACAAGGGTACCTGCATAATGAACATTTGTATACCTAACACTGAATTGTATCCCACATCTTTAAAATAAAAAGTAAAAAAAAAAACAAAAACCAGATGATAGATGAAATTAACAAAGCCAAAAATTTTTTCTCTGAAAAGATGAATAAACAGAAAAATCTCTAGAAAGACTAGTCAAGGAAAAAATAGAAAGAAAACAAGTCATTAATACTCTATACGAATTTAAATGGGAGTTTCACAACATTTTCGAAAGACATTAAAAAGATACGGAGAGATTGCTTTTAAAAAAGTTAATGCTTTTTTTACTAATAATAAATGGACAAATTTCTTTAAAAATCTAACTTATCAAATTTGAAGCAAGAAGAATTGGAAAACCTGAATAGCTGCATGTTTATTTTTTAGACATTGCATTAATTAATAAAATGATTTCTGAATTATAGGTAGTGATTTTTTTCATTGGTAACTTTTACAAAACATTCAAAAAATATTATTGATATTACTAAGAGTTAGGTGGCTGGCTAGTTGAGTTGGTTAGTGTCTGGTGCAGATATTACTGAACCCTGTATCCAAAAAATCATGGATCATCACTGCTCAATTCATTTTATGAGGACAGTGTAATCCTAATTCCAAAATGTGACAATAAAACATCACACAAAAAATTGCACACTAATATCCTTCATTAACATAGTTGCAAAAATGCTAGACAAAACACTTGCAAACTGATTTTAATATGTTAAATAAAGTATGATATACTGTGACTAAGCATAATTTGTCCCAGAAATATAAAGTAATTAAAAAAATTTATCAATGTAATTCACCATATTATAAAATAATAAAAATAAAACCATATGAGATATTAATTGATGCAGAAAAATATTTGAAAGCATTTAAATTTATTTTGATAGAATGATGAAAACTTTAAGCAAGCTAGAAAATACAGGGAATTTAGAGATCATCACCATTGCATTAAGGAAATGAAAATATATAAAAAGAGAAGTCTTGAAAAGAAAGAAGGGAATCTGTCTCTGTTTCTATAGTAAATAATTGTTTACATGGCAAATTCCAGAGAATCTATAAAATAATTCTTAGAATTAAGAAATGAATTTGGCAAGTTTTCAGAATATAATGTACCAAAATCAAATATTTTTATACGTTCTAGCAGCAAACAATTAGGAAGTAAAATAAAAATGAAAATAATCTCATTCACAGTAATTCAAAAATAAATACTTGAGAATAAATATGTCAAAAGCTGAAAAATAGTTCTATGCTGAAAACCACAAACCAGAATAATTAAGAGAGTTTGGTATTATGGAAAAAACAAACAAACAAAAAATATAGAAATAAAAAACAGAAATGGCAGTTCAGAAAAAAAGTCATACATACTTAGTCAATTGTTATTTTTTCTTTTAGTGATAAATTTAGGTCACTATACTCAAAATTTTATCATTTCACCATGTAATCAGCATGAATGATATTAATGTAATATTATACTTCTTTCATAATACACCTTTGAAATCCAATGTGTCTTTTACACTTTTAATCACATCTAAATACAGATTAGACACATTTTAGGTGCTCTATTGTTCCATAAGTTTAGTGAGTCTTGTATTAGACAGGGCAGATCTAGACTATTAAGAGTGTCAATGTCCTCTTAAGGAGTCTGAACTTTTTTCTCTGTAGAGCACTGATGATATGTAAAGGGTATTCATTTGATGAATGTCAGAATTATATTTTTTCTATAAGGCATTGAGGATATGAATATTCTCACAATAATATTTGGTCAGTAGACATGAAAATATTTGAATTCTGTCTTTGATTAGTCATCCCTCTTTAGGAGGTCACTAAAAAAACAAAGAAATACAAAGTCATACTTAATGAGTAAATGGGATTTTTGTTGCAACATCCACAAAGCTCTCTAGGAGGCTTGGTTGACTTTTGAAGAATACTATTATCAAAGCCAAGTGACCTCAAAGGCCAACTTAGTTTACTTCCTCATCAAAGGTCAGATTTGGATCTTACTATTAACAAGGAGGTATGAAGGAAAAAATCGTGTTGAAGGGTGCATTTAAGGGGAGGAATGAACTATTTTCAGACTACTGTTAGGCTTAGTCTTTTGGGTGAAAGCTTCTTAAGTGGCAAAGATTGATATCTTAAGTGAGATAGCAGAACCCCCATGTTATGTTACAAATTAACCTATATAGCTAAGACCACTCAACTTTGCACTCCTGTCATATGAAGAATTCAAGAGTCCAAAGAGCCACATCATATATTTATCAACCTGTTGCCTGGCACAACCCTATGATACTGACCAAAAACTGTTATTAAACCCAAGTAGTACCTTCACCCCTCACAGATGGACTGACTTGACTCATTCTTATGGAAGCAATCATGAGGTCCCCATAAAGAATATTTAAACTTAGCTGGGCTCGGTGGATCAGCCTGTAATCCTGTGCCTTTGGGAGGCTGAGGTGAGTGGATTGCCTGAGCCCACGGGTTCGAGACCCGCTTGGGCAACTTGGTGAGACCTCATCTCTACAATAAATCAAAAATTAGCTGGGCGTGGTAGCGCGCGCCTGTGGTTCCAGCTACTCAGAAGGTTGAGGCGGAAGGATCGCCGGAGCCCAGCAGGTCAAGGCTGCGGTGGCCGGGATCAGCCACCGCACTCCAGTCTGGGTGACAGAGTGAGACTCCAACTCAAAAAAAGAGAATATTTAAACTTTACCTTAAAAGCCAATATTAGTTTGCAAACATATTTAAGGTTGTTCAAATAATTTAATGATAATTGAATCTCGGATTCAAAAAGTGAAAGAAATATTAATATTTATGCTTCCAAAATCATGTAGCATCATGGTTACAAGCAAGGAAGATGCTAAATCCAGGTTTTCATGTGGTATTTTTGATTATGTCATTTTCCCCAGCATCTTGAATCTACTGATGAGTCCATTGAAATCATTCTACTTTTTTTGTTATTTGGTTTTTATGTCTCTACAATTCAACTAGACATGGAAAGGAATAAGAAAAATATGAAATCCAAAGAACTGCAGTGGAAGCACAAAGATTATAAGATGTTGTGAGAAAATGGAAATGAGCTGGTAGTTAAGATAAAACAAGTCAAATTTATTGAAGTTGTTCATAATCGGCAATGGTGATCTTCTTGCTGGTTTTGCCATTCTTGGACCCAAATCCCTCCATGGCTTGCACAATATTCATGTCCTTTTTCACATTGCCAACGACCACATGATTGCCATCCAACTGTTCAGCTTTAGTAGTGCAGATGAAAAATAGGGAACTGTCTGTGTTGGATTCAGCGTTTGCCATGGACAAGATGCCAGAACCTGTATACTTCAGGATGAAGTTCTCATCATCAAATTTCTCCCTGTAGATGGACTTGCTGCCGGTGCCATTATAGCATATGAAGTCACCACCACGGTATATAAACCCTGAAATAATTCTGTGAAAGCAGGAACTCTTATAACCAAATTCTTTCTCTCCAGTGCTCAGAGCACAAAAGTTTTCTACTGTCTTTGGAACTTTGTCCGCGAGTAGCTCAAAGGAGACACAGCACAAGTGCTCACCGTCCATAGCCATGTCAAAGAATATGGTAGGGTTGATGATGACTGATGAAAAAGAGTTCAAGGCCACAGCGTCTGAAAAACCCATTCTATATTTTTGTAACTCTATTTTTTATTTTTAACATTTTAAAAATTCCTTCTTATAATTTACATTTTTTTGGCTAACATCACCCATTTGACATTTTATAGTGTATTTTTTATTAGAACTGTTAACATATTAATAATAACTATTTTTAATTACTTGTGTGATAGTTCCAACATCTGTGTCATAGCTGAGTTTGGTTCTGATGATTACTTTGTCTTTTTAGATGATTATTTTTCTTGTCTTTTAGAATGTCTCTTAGTTTTTTGTCAAAATGTTGACATATTTAATTTATAACCAATACTGAGTTAGATAAGCCTTTAGTATGAGGATTTATGTTACTCTGGCTAGGAGTTGGGAGGTGTTTAATGTTTGTTATAGCTCTAAGTACCAAAGGTTTCAAGTTCTTCCTTGTTTTTGCCACCTCTCTTGACATTGGGTCCTCTCTTTATTTTGCTTCTCATAGAGTAGCTCGTTTAATTGTACTCCATTGTATTGATGGCTTATTGGTGTGGTTTTAGTGTAAGATATAGGGAAAGTGTTTGATAATCCTCTAAGTGAGTCTCAAATATTTAGTGGAACTCTGTTCTGGTGATGTGACTTTCAAAAGTGTTTCTCTCTCCTGCAACTCCCACACTCCCTTCTCTGACTGCAGTATAAAACGTCCATTTTATTGAAGCATTTCCTAGTTGATTTTTTTCTTAGGTAATATAGAAAGGCTGAAAGGGCCTGGAGGGAAGTAGAAATCCTTTCCCCTAAGTGAAATAAGTTTTCAGTATTGGCCTAGGTTGAAATCTTTCCCCTTGGAGAGAAGGTCATTTATATGCAGAAGACTCCATGCTTATTTCACCATGGCTACTCTTCCTCTCTCTCTGCCAGAGTCATGAAGGGATCTTACCATGAGAACCTATTGTGTTTACTAGAGGGATAGCCTTTGGAAATATGGAGTCTCACTAAAACTGGAGGTTTCTCTAAGACTGAAGTCCACAAGAATTTCTCACTCTCATGCTGGTCTACATTTAGCCTCTTGAAATTCATTAAAATTAACATTTAAGTGTTTCTACCAGTTGATGACTCTAATGATTTTTGCCCTGGAAAAGATAACTTTGTTGCTGTTAGCTCTATAACCACAAATTTTCCAAAATGTAATGACCAAAAGATATTCTGCCATAACCAAACTGATGAAAGAGAATCATTGCTTTTCCAATAAGTTCTGTATGTTTATAATAGATATATTTACTACTTTTCATTTATTTTAGTTATCAAAAATAATTTAACTGGAAGCAATACAGATAACTTAAACGTTAACATTTAGGAGGCAATAAATTTTCTAGAAAGAGCTGAACTTAAGTAATTCATTAATCTAATAAATACCAACATTTTCTTGGTCTATTTCTGACTAGAAATTAAATAACCTTTTGAGGTCATACAGTAGGACAATAGCTGTGATTTACTAGTTATACATTTGTTTATTTACATAAAATTTCTTTTTAATGACTATGATCAGGTTGTTCTGAGTGATATGTAACCATGTGTCATAGACTGAATTGAGTCCCCTTCTCCAAATTCATATATTGAAATTCTAATCTGCAATAAAACTGCATTTGAATATAAAGTCATTAAAGAGATAATTAAGTCTAAATGAGATTATAAGAGTAGGGCAAAATCCAATATGACTGGAAGAGATACCAGAAATGAGCAAACACTGAGAAAAGACCATGTGAAGGCACCACACGAAGCCGTAGTGTGTAAACCAAGGAGAAGGATTTAAGAAAATAACCAAATCTGTCAACATCTTGATCTTGGATTTTTTGTCTACAATTGTGAGAACATAAATTAATATTGTTTAAGCAACCCCGTTTGTGGTATTTTGTGATGGTCGCCCCAGCAGACTATTGCACAATGTATAATCAGATTAAACATGTTTTGTGTCACCTTCCCATTGCAAAGAGCAGAACTTGGCTTACATTCATTTATGAGCCTTTTCACCCCTGACAGAGACTGCATTCCTCTCCTTCTAACCTATGAGGAGTCAATAATTCAACGTATTCAAATTCTGCGAAAGTATGAATTTCCTAGGCATCTCTTGCATTGTAAAAAATGTTAAATTTTTTCCTGGTAATCAAATACAAACTCTTTTTATATCTTAAATCACATTGTCAAGTAATTATAGTAACACTCTTTCTTTGTATTTTCCATTATCCAGAAAAATTGCAAATTAAATTTACTTAGAAGTAAAATAAATACATAAGAAACAATGACCAAGGCTTGAAGATTAAAAAATGAGACACATGATTCTTCTTGGGAGAGAGAGAGCCCTACAGTTTTTTAGTGCCTTAATGTGATCAACATGCCCAAAGATCTTAACCCCATAGTAGGCTCAGAGATTAAGTTCTGTTGATTTATTCAAAAGTGACCAACTAAATTTATGTACATCTAAGGTATAAACATAAATGTCAATTTTTATAATACAACATAAAATATAACTATCAAGTGTGTCATTTATTTACATCTATTGATTAGCATTTTTGCTGATAATGATTATATATAACAATATGTGATTATTATTATGGCTATAATTTATTGAGTATTTCCTATGATCCTTAGTTGCTAGGGCTTTGAATTTGGTGTTCATCATATTGGATCAATGAATTTTAATTCCCTATGACTTATTTACAGGTCTACTGTATGAAGGGGAGACCCTCAAATTACCATAATTATTTTTTGAAGGGCAGGTCCCTTATAGTACAGACTTCCTCCTTTAGGTAAATGTTGTAGGAACCCATTGGCATCAGTGCACCAACTAGCTAACGTTGTGAGAGGCTGGGTTCGGCTTCATTGGATTTTTCTTTCTTTTTGGAGATTATTTCAACACATTTCCTCATTTTATGCTTTTGTGATTTACAAGCATACCTGCTCATACCATGCTGTACGTTCATCAGTTTTTGACCAAAAATAGCATGATCCCCTTGCTGCTCCCTCCTAATTCACCCAATCTCACCCTGAACGACATTTTTTTTTCCCCTTGGACTTTAAAAAAATCCTCAAAGGGGAATGTTTTCCTGACGTGAAAAAAGTGAAACAAAAAATAGCAGAAACACTAAAAGGCATCAAAATCGATGAATTCAAAAGAAGTTTTGAGCATTGGAAAGAGTGTCTTAATAAGTGTATTGCATCAAACAGTTATTACTTTTAAAATGACTGAAGTTTAAACATGTAAGAATAAATACATTTTTAAAATAAAAATTATAGGTTTTTTGGGTCCTCCCTTGTATATGTTTTGGCAAAGTATGCTATAAATAAATGAAGACAAATTAAAACTCACAATTATATAGTTGCCAAGATTCAGATAGTATTTTGTATTTTTGGATGACTTTCTATGGCTTTTTTATGCCATCATAAATTTATTTTACAGTATATCTCTGAAAGGTTAATCTTATTTATATTTCCAAAGGTCTTGGGGATGGGAACAAATTAATTTTCTAGGGCTACAATTAGGAATTATTACAGATTGGGTGGCTTCAACATTAGGAATTTATTTTCTCATAATTCTGAAGGCTAGAAGTCTAAGATCAAGGTGCCAGCAGGGTTGGTTTCTTCTGAAGCCTTTCTCCTTTCTAGATGGCCCTATTCTCTGTGTGTCAGCGTCCTAATCCCTTTTAAAAAATAAAAATAAGGACACCAATCATATTAGATTAAGTCCCAGTCTAATGAACTTATGTTAACTTTATTACTTCTTTAACAAGTCTATCACCAAATATGGTCACATTCTGAGGTAACATTTCAACATATGAATAATAGGGGAAGCACAATTTAGCCCATAATGGGAAGTAATTTAATATTTTCCTCATATGCTAGATAAAAGTGGAAGAAATTTAAAAAAAAAAATCCTATCGTTTAGAAGTAAAGCCAAGAGCTATGGCTTTCATTTCAAAAGATTTATACTTCCTTTTGAAGTTTTTAGCAGATATACATGGAGCAGAAGGTGGAAACATTTTACTACACATTCTGTGGATGCATAACAGTTTCTTGGAAAAATGTTTTGATATTACTCTATTCCTCCTAAGAAAGCAACTAACAAAATGTTGACTTTGTGTCAATAATACTTTGCTTATCGTTGTTAAGTAATACAATTTACCTAATAAATACAATGGGATAGACTATTAATACATACAAACTGTATTAGATTGAATTGATTATATTATTTAACTAAACATATATTAAAAAGTACTTTTAGATTTGAGAAGTCTATGCATATCAACATATTCAGTAATCTAATTTCTGAACACAGTTTCATTATACCATTTTATTTTGGATATATACCAACAAAAAGGCTATGCATCAAATATTTAAAATAACAGTAACAGGGTGCCTATGATTTTATATATATTTTTTTATTCTTGGATTAGTAGCATAACTAAAAAGTTTTATGTCTAAGGTTTTTTGTTGTTGCTGTTGTTCATTATATAATTGTTACATTGAGCAGATATACTGGTCAGTTTAGTTAGCACCAAAGTTGGAGAAACCATCATCAAAATAAATATATCATGATGACGCCGCTGATTTTATATGTCTTTGGCTAGACATTATAAAGAAACAAAGTAATTCTGACATACTCTAAAGGTTTTTAGTTAGCATTCTATTAATTTTTTATGCTTTTTAGAATTGCACTCAAGTCTTTCTCTGAAGACACTGTGAAACATTGGTCTGCTGCAGTCAGTAAGGACACAGCTATGTCTGGAATCTAGTCCTTTAAGTGGATTCAGAAATTAGATTTTGCTGTTAGAAATTTTTGTCCTAAAATGTTTTTCATTTGTTTGAATGCATTCAGAGATGTTCTTGTTCACTATTTCTCCTCCCTATGATATGTATTGGCTTCTGCGAGAATATATAGAAATGTATATTATTACATTTATTTATTTATTTAACCTATTAAAACAATAAGGCATGAGAAGAACTTCTGTGATGTGGCCCCTTATTTATAAGCACATCTTCATATTAGTGTAGCCTAAGATATGGCATGATAGCAATTAAATAATCATTTGGCTATTACTTTTTATTCTTTCTCCAAGAATTAGTTCATAGCAGATAAGTATTATAAAATATATAATATAAATATAAGTATATTTATTATATTTACATAGTTTTTAAATACAAAGAAAAAGTGATTTCTCAATGCATATGCTGCCTAATATACTTTAAAAAAACCTCTTGATACTTGAAGTTTAAAATAAAAATATTCTAGGTCAGGCATGTTAGCTAAGGTCTGCAGTTTCAGCTGTTCAGGAGGCTGTGGCAGAAGGAATGCCTGAGCCCAGTAGTTCAAAGGTATGATCACACTTCTGCCTGGGGGACAGAGTGAGACTTTGCCTCAAAAAAAAAAAAAAAGTTCCACTTCAAATCCCTGCACAAGCTGTCTATAACAATTTGAGTACACGCATAAACTTTGACTCCTTCTAATGATTGCAATGGAAACCTGCTCTAACTTGGAATTGTACTTTTACATACACTGAACTTTCAAGCTCAGGCAAAGCCCTATCTGGGAATACCACAAACTTTGTAGAGATGGGATTTCTGTAGAATAAGAAGAAAATGGGCTCCTCTTAGACACATATCATAGATAATGTATTCTATCACTGCAGTAGCTCTTTGACACAGCATATAGCAACAGAATTACCTTTGTACTACCCAACTGAGGGATATAATTTATCTAGTTTGAGGAACTATTGTGACAGGTAATGCATTCAATGTTGCACATGTTCTGCCTTCAAACACACAGGCTAGATGTTCACAAGAACTAACTCTAAAAATGAAGCTTTGTTGTTACTGTAACTGATTAATCATGACATTTTTATTTTATGCCAAAAATAACATTTTGGACTACCATTGCAAATCACTAAAAAAGTATGGGAATAGCTTTATCTTTGATGGACAGTAGTGAGGAAAAAGTCAGCTTTGTTAAGTGAAAGCAGCCGAGATTAACAGACCACTTATTTCATTACCTATATGCATATAAATTCAATTTATAAAAATACTAGAATGTCAGGAGAGGATGAATTATATCTGACTCTAGAGATGATTATAGTTAAGTCTGAAATATGAGCAAGACTTATCAAGGCACATTCATAGATATAAAGAAATGATTAAATTTAATAAGAATTTTCCTGGAAAGTTGCACAATTTTCCTAAATTATCAAATGTAGTGACTTATTTAATGTGTTTACAATTTTTCTATGTTTTTTGTATCCAGTCATTTGGTTATTTGATGAAATAAAATTCTGATTTTCTCTCATACTTTCAAAATTATATAATATTTATTCAGAAAAAATAACATTTATATTATATTCTGAGATTCATACATGTTCACAGTGGAATACTTGCAGTCATTTTTCTTAGTAAATGTCAAATTCTTCTCTAAGATTTTAATAAAATACCCATGATATATAAAAACTCTCATGGGAACCTTATCAACTACACTTCTGTTTTCTTAGAGAAAAGTCTGCTAACACCCTGTACTGACTTGAAAGTAAAACTTGTTCTCCTGTTGGATTCTTGGATTCTTTCTCTCTAACACACACACATAAACACACATAAGCACACACACTCCTGACACCATTCAAACACAATATTACTGTTTTTTTTACTTGGTAGACTAAACTTACAGTTAGTAAAGAGGAGGATGATGAAGAATTTTTAAGATCACCTTACATGTTTTTATTAAAAGTTTAATTACTTAAAAGTGTGCATGCTAATCCAATTCAATAAAGCATTTTGTTTCAGTGTTATTTTAATTTTAGATTCTTAATATTCTTTAATGTTTTCATAAGCATATTTTGTAAACTGCAATTAACTGTGGAAAATTCAGAAAATTGAGAATATATTTAAGGGTAATACAGTGAAAGTTTATATCATGACATTGAAGTAATAATGTTCATAAAAGTGCTTTAAATTAAATTTACAGTAGCTTGCACCAAGAGCATTTTATTCTTTGGTATCTTTTATAAAAATATCACAGATTTCAATACTTTCTTATTGAATCTTTCTACATTACGTCTTCAAAAGTTACAAAAAAGAACTTCAATATTCTTTGGCAATTTTTAGAATAATAAGGAAAATAATTAGCATTCTTAAAAGGTTAGTAATAGTAACAATAAATTATAAAATTTTTCATTGTATTATATAGTTAGCCAACACATTCACTAATTTCTAGTCAGGATTTTAATATTTGAGAACTCTCTGTTATATAACGAATAATTATTTTATAAAAAGTAATTATTTATTATGCACAGCTACAGCAAGGAAGGAGAGGTTGCAACATATAGAATATCTAGATGAAAAACACTTATTACTTAAAGCAATGGCCTTTTTTATACAAAGAAATGCAAAATTGAAAGTCGAAAACATCACCAGTATCATTGAGCTAATAGAAATTGCTAAAACAAGATGAAAACATTATTGAAAGTGAAAATAATAACAAAATATGTTCAAATATGTATATGTTCTAAAACACATTTATTACATTTCCAATTTGCATTTTATGAAAAACATTAAATGCCACTCTTAATTAGTCTATGGCCCATCCAGTCTGGAATAATGCCTATACAAGGATAAAACAATATCGTGAAGGACCATGTTTGACTTCATGAATTTCCTCCTTAATGATTTCCTCTAGCAAATTTACCTTTCCAAAAAATTGATCTTGGCTTAGTTCTTTATAATTTTTGAAGTCATTTTTTATTTTTCTTTCAGTGTGTTCCAGATCATGAAGTTCTAAAAACAGAAAAGTCATCCACAACTACTTAATAAACTATAATTGTATTATTTCTTATGCAAAAACTCATATTCTTTGATATGCCTTTAATTACCTTTTGCCTGTTGCAAGGGATATGACCTGTTTCAAATAATCTGGAAATTGGTAGCTATATTCATGTTACCTTGTTTTATTGTCTTCATTTTACCTTGACAAACTAAGAGAGTCAAAAGTTTTATGACATATTTTAACAACAAACACATACAAACAAAGAAGCATTTTAAAAAACTATAACACAAGTATCTAGGTTCTTGAAATGTTATAGATGAAATATATAGTGACTAAAATTGTCAAATATAATATTTGGAAATATTTGAAATTCAAAAACAGATGCTTTAAATGACATAAATAAACTTACTCGAATGACTTAATCATGGTACATAAAGTATGCCTGTGCTGGCTGAAAAGATTAGTTAGATAGATTGAATATATACTTTACCTTAGCCTTCACTGAATAATATATTCAGGAGAATACCACTCCCGTGTTTTCTCTTCACTGAAATGTATTGCATTTATTAGAACATGTTATAATAAATGTATAAGACATTAAATTCTTAATACTTGGGCTAAAAACAGTCCCTGTTATTACATAGCTAGTGTATCTTGAGATGTATGAAAGAACACAAGAGTGAACATATCCCTTATGACTAAATTGTTTATAAATGTGCCCCTATATTAAAGAATTAAGACATACTGAAGTGGCATTCCTTTCTTAGAATAACTTTAATATGAGATTCTTGAAGTACACATTGATGATTCTCACTTGCATACCATCTGAAAAATAGAGAGAGATTGGGGAGAGACAGAGTAAGAGAGAGAGAGAGAGACAGACAGAGACAGAGACAGAGAGAAGAATCACTGAACAAAACAACTTCATTCATAACCAGTTATGCTTTATTCTTTATTAGAGTAACCCTATGGACTTTCCATCCATCATAAATCTCTCTACTTTATATTTCCCTCATTCAAAATATAGCAGTAAAAGTGTTATCTTTCTCAAGAAAATAACCTAACCAGATGTTCTCTCAATACTATCTTTACCTTTTAACTTCTGCAAGACCATGATGTTAGAAACTGACTCTTTTCTCTATCAGGTTTTACATAGTTCTTAGACTCAAATACAAGAAATTGATGCTCATGTTTTCAAAAAATAGTTTCTTTTTTTTTTTTTTTTTTAGAGTCTCACTCTGTTGCCCAGACTGGAGTACAGTGGCCGCTCCCGGCCACCACAGCATCGACCTGCTGGGCTCCGGCGATCCTTCCACCTCAGTCTTCCAAGTAGCCGGAATTACAGGCATGCGCTACCACACCCGGCTGATTTTTTGTTTATTGTAGAGATGAGGTCTTACTGCCCAGGCGGATCTTGAACCCGCGGGCTCAGGCAATCCACTCACCTCAGCCTCCCAAAGGCGCGGGATTACAGGCTGAGCCACCGAGCCCGGCAAAATATAGTTTCTTTAGAAAATTATCCCCATTTCTCTCCACAGAGTGAAATAGATCAATACTTTCTAAACTTCAGTTTTACAACAGAATAGGCACAGAGAAGCTGCAACTTCAAAGTGGTTAAAGCCTGGAGGAATGACACAGTGAATCATCCTTTTACATAAAAAACAATAAAAATATACGTATTTGACAAAACTTTAACAATAAATATTCTTTCATATATATGTATTTGTGTGTGTGTGTGTGTGTGTGTGTGTGTGTGTGTGTGTGTGTATTTATATATTTTTTTCTTTTGAGTCAAGGTCTTGCTCTGTCTTCCAGGCTGGAGTACAGTGGCATGATCACAGTTCATCACAAACTCGACCTCCTGGGCTCAGGCAGTCTTCTTGCCTCAACTCACTGAGTAGCTGGGGTAACCATGCCCAGCTATTTTTTTAAATAAAGACAAGGTCTTGTTATGTTGCCTAAACTGGTCTTGAACTCTTGGTCTCAAGCAATCCTGCCACCATGGCCTCCCAAAGTGCTGGGAATACAGGTGTGAGCCACCAGGCCTATCCACTATATAGTTCTTAATTTAATTAAAGATTGCTTAGTCCTCATGTTTGTAGAACGAAACCAAATAATAGTCCCCACTTTCTTTCTACATAATGAAGTTAAAACTAAATAAAACCATAGCGCACAACTCACCATTACAAAGTGCACTATGGAAATGGAAAAACACAAGTGTCTTGCCAACATATTCCTCTTTGATCAGATTCTACAATAATGCAACTGGATTCAGCCTCTTGAGATAAGCTAGAACAGGTTGGACAGAAGAAACTTCTTTATTCAGACTCTAGCACTAAAGTCATAATTAACAATTCATTTTTAAATGATTCACAGAAAAGTCTGAATTCTAAGACCTATTAGACATAAAAGTTAGAGAACAAAGTAGTAAGGGTCCAGGAGTGAATGCATAAGTTGAACCAAGAAATCTTTTCATTTAGATAGCAAGCTTCCTTTTATTGGATAATCTTGAATAATCTTGAATAAGACCCTTCTATGTGTCCATATGCAGATTTATTTATTTTTTGGCCATGGATTATGAAATAAATGATGTGGAAGTTTCCTTGAGTGTTTAGGGGCCCTCCTCAGTAAACTTACAATGGATATTATTGTCCTTCTTCCTTCTAAATTCCCCTAAACCTTTGATACCTTCAAAATGCCAACTTCTTCCTACTTTAGTCTATGTCACAAACGGTAGTTTGGGAATGTGGATTATTTCCTTCCTGATGACAAAGAATCATTTGCTATCTAGAGTAGTAACTTGTGGGTATTGTTTCTTAACTAAAGAAGACTGGGTGTAGCTTATTGAAAACCATCAATAATTTGATAACAATATAAAAATGATGCTTAAAAGTAAAAACCACCCATGATTTATTTTGCTTCAGAATAGGATAAAAACTGAGGCCAGAGTTCAATTTCTAGCCCTAGATTCCTCAGATTTTAGCACACTAAAATCAGAGAAGCTAAATCACAACTATCTAAAGAAGTATCTTTTTGTTCCTTTGTTATTGTAAATCTGCCTATATTTGAGAAAAAAGTTGCCTTACAGGACAATAGGATTGTTTTAATGTGGGAGCTGTATGAAGCTTCTGAAATTCCCATCATCATCCCTACTGATCCAAGCATTTTAAACGAAAAAATAATAATAATTGAATTATAAAAGTAAAACTAAACCAAAACAAAAAATACAATACTTGAGTCTACTTTATTTTTATTTTTTGCTAGCATGTTATAGATTTTTAAAAACCTTCTTCCTTTTAAAATTATCTTCCTTTAGCTTCTTCCAGGGAATTTTTTTTAACAGATTTTCTGCTTTTTATTTTTTGTTATTGTTACCTTTTTCCTTTGATGTAGATAACTAAACTAAAAAAAATTCTCTATAAAAACTAACTAATCAACAATAAGCATCATAAAATTAATACTAGGAATTTTCTTATATTTACTACAGACTTTTAACTGTCCCTCAAAAGTTCAACTTTATCTCAAAAAATTATGAATTCACTGTACTTTGGCTCTCATGCTCAGCATGAACCTGCAAATATTAACAATTTCTTTAAAATGGTCAATAAACTGTACAAGAAGAGACAAAAGAGTTGAAAGTTTCACAAACGCTCCAACATTAAAATGAGGCCATTTATGTTATAGCTATCTTTTACAGAATCTTTCTTTTCTATCAATCGTGTTAATAAACAAGGAAGATAACAGAAAGAGAGAGAAAGAGGGGTGACTTGGTATCTGCAGCAGCCCTGGGATGAAGAAATTTGGCTAGAAAACAGAAACAAACAAAAAACAAAAAACATTCTTCTGTGAAGTCTCTGCATAGAAACTAATCTTATGTGTATTAGTCTGGTTGAGAAGTTCAAATCCAGGAAGAAGCAGCCAAGAGATCTTTGCAGGAGTATCACTCATGATGGCAATTTAGTATCTTCCACTTAGAAACACTGAAATATCTGACAAAATTGAGTCTCAATAACTAATACTAGTTCTCATAACAACCTACAGAAAGAAAGATTCCTCTATAAAAGATAAATGTACAAATTAGTTGGGATGAGCGTAAATGGATCTATTACAGTACACAAGAAACTGACTACTTGGAATTTTTCGGGACTTGGGAAATCATGGATTGGGCTGTTGCTTCTTCTGTAGTTCCAGTTCAACAGCCTTTTGTACGGCTATTTCGACCAGCAGCTGGAAATTGCTGAAGTCGTCATACTCTTCTGGCCACATGTATTCTGGAGAAGACGAGGGCACGATGGTGGAAATCTTGACCTTTTTCTTTGGGGGTGCCTGAAGGGTGAGCTTCTGGCTTGGGGCTGACTCTGGATCTGATAGCTTCTCTCCTGACTCCCGGTCCATTGGCAGGAGACACAGGGTCATGCATTGTACCATGTTCTGCTCTTGATGCCCCAATGTGGCCTGCCCAGTTGGATGGGTACTCAGCAGGTGGGTGGCATTGGTGGCTTTGTCTTTTATGTGGTGCACAGTAGTATTGTTGGGGTTGTTTCCATCCTGTTGTTTCTCCAGGAGAATGCGTCTACGGGCATTGATGAACCAGTTAGAGATCTGCAGAGATGACATATTTGTCTGTTCCGCCAGCATTTGCTTCTCCGTTTCAGAAGGGTAGGCCTTTAACCGGTGTTCGCACAACCAGTCACGGAGGATCTTCACGGTCTTAGTTGGCAGGTACCCTTTCCGCTTCCTCTTGCCCTCTGATATAGCAAGAACTTTGTCTGTACTTGCCTCACTCCTTGGCATGGTTGAGGTGTCTTGGACCAGGCTTTGGGTATCTGCTGGACTTTCCTTCTCAGCTGAGCTTTCCTCAGAATCTGCCATGTTCATGAGGCCTATCTTCAGTATCTTGTGAAACGCGGATGACTGAAGTAAAACTAAGGGTAGGTCTGGGAGAGCCAGTGCAAGGCTTCATGGGCAGGTCTCTAAGGGGAAGTCTCACCTGTTGCTTCCCAGGCAGAAAAACAGCGTTGCTAACAGCTGAGCCAGTTGGCTCTGTGATGTCACATCCTGTGACGACGCTGTCCCACACTTCCTGGTTTCCCCCTTTCCTATTATACTTGTTTTTATCCTGTCAGTTTATTGCTCTCCAGAGTTTTATTTCTGTGCTGTTGACAGCAGTTTCCACTAACTGACAAATTATGTGAGCATAAATAAACCAATTACGTTTTTTTCTTTAATTTTACTCTGGTATTGTTCTTCCCTCTTAGTCCTTAAAATCGTCTCACCAACATGTATCGGAAACAACTTGTCCGTTACGTGTTAACCTCATTAAGAGTGTAGCTGGGGTATTCTTCCCTTCCGTGTGTAAGTCCTGTCTTAAAAAAATAGATTTTAACTAGACTTTTGCTTTTGACACCCACACTACTTTGATTTTTCTTCTCTATGGTCTTGAAATCTTTGCCTTTGCCAACACTTCACTGTGACTTGTAAGGACCACTGTGGTCTCTGTAGCTGTACTTCGTACTCTGATATCCAGTTGTAATTATTCTTTTTGAAACTTCAGTCAGAAATTCAGGGGTCTTTTAGAAATGTGGAACAGGACAAGATTTAATAAATAATGATGATCACGAACTGAGTTTATTTAAATCTTTCTTGATATTTAAAGTAAATGGAAATCACCTCCTAAGTCAGATAAAAATAGTTTGTAGATTATAAATCTTCATTTCTGGTAACTGAAAAAAAAAGGATTGCCTTTTTAAAGAACACTATGATTCACTTAGAAGACAATTATAAACATCAACTCTGACTTTCAAGAATACTGTATAGTATTATTTATTATTAATTTCAGATATTTTGCACAGAAAACTAGCCATCACCTTAAACAGCATGTATTATTCACAGTGTTGTTGTTGTTGTTGCTGTTGTTGGGACAAAATCCTTTTGCCCTCAAGAGTTCTTATTTGTTGTCATTTACTGGATATCAATTGATCCTTTGTCTGTTGATAACCTTACCAGTACTGACTTTCATAGATTACAATTTACTGTGAGGGAGCACTATGGAAGAACACAACCGAATCTAATGGACATCTTCCCAACTACTAAATTCATATGTTGGCTACAATTAAAGGTCTCTTTTGGGACAAACACCACTGTTTCTTTAGACTTTACTCCAGTTGTCAGAGTAAAGAAAAACCCTAAAACCTCACCCCTACTTAATATCTAACACAATCTTGCGATTACTATCTGCTTTGAATCTTTGGGACTAATTTTATGATACCATCTATCTTTGTGCACATCTAGGTAAAGTGTTTATCTTAGTTTTAGCATTGTATAAATGTTAATGTCCTTGTTTTGGTAATATACTATGATTTTAAAGATGTTATCATTGGCAAGTATTGGATGGAGAGCATACACATATTTTGTGTACAATTTTGCAACTTTTTAAAGGCTTTAAATTATTTTAAAATTTAAAAAAAGTGAGCAAAATGTTTGTACCATTTTAAATTTCTGTCATCAGTGTTTGGTTCAGTTTCTCCACATCCTAACCACCACATGTTATAGCAAATCTATTTAACTGTTACATTTTAAGGGATGTGAAGTGGTATATAATTTTTATTTTAGTATATACTTTCTTTATGAGTAATAATATAGACAGAAGTCTGTAAACATTTTCTGGTAAGATTCAGATAGTAAATATTTTTGGCTTTGTGGGCCTTACAGCCTCTTGTACAAATATTCAACACTACAATGGTAGTGTAAAAACAGCTGTCATCAATCATTAAACAAATGAGCATTGCTATGTAACAATAAAACTTTACTTACAAAAATAGATTTGTTGTATTTAGCCAAGACACGTAGCTTAGTGTCCTTTGAAGTAGAACATATTTTCTTGTACTTAGTTACCATCTGCACATTTTTAAAAATGTTTCTGGTTAAGTGTTTTATATATTTTAAAAAATTATGTTGTCTGTATTATTGAGTTGTTAATGTATATTTTCTTTATTTAGTCAGCATACAAGTAGTTTATGAGATGCATAATATGCAAGTTATCTGTTAAAATATGTTTTGAAAATATTTGATCCAGTATACATGTTTAATTTTGTATTTGTATAGCAGTATTTTTTATTTTGGACAGCAAAGTGTATAGTTTTTATGACATCCAATTTATTATTTTTTCCTTTTATGTAGTTCATGCTTTTTGTGTGTCACTTAAGAAATCTTTGCCTAGAAGTTTTAAAATTTTAAGTATGACATTGAAGGAAATCAAATAATTTTACCCCCAAAATATGGCTCCCTGTTATAATGAGTATTTGAATTAAAGGTCCTTAAAGATCAACAGATGCTGGGAGAGACTTTTGCCCCATCTACATGAAGTTTGGATGGACCTACCAATGAAACATTTCTCCTTCCTTCTCCTTCCTATTATCTTATTATTGTAGAAATAATGAAAAATGTAACCACACCTGAAGGAAACCTTTCACAATACAAATGTCTCTCAGTCTCAATTAATTTCCAAAGAGAAATATATACAAATTAATCTCTGTTCTCCAATCCATTCATTCTCTCTAGTAATTATTTATTGCTTCTCCAAAAAATTACCTATATTCCCCATCTCCTCCCTCCTTCTGAAAAAAATGCTACATAACTATCTGAGCCCAATTAGGATATCTGGAATAATCACTAAATGAAAGGATATAACATGGAGTCAATATAGCCAATGAGCAGCCATTTTAACATTGCTTAGCTTTGCTATATTTTTCATTTCTTTTTTTTAATGTTAGAACATTTCTGGTTATTGTTTATTTTTCATTAAATATGCAAGAACATTTCTATCTATTTTTTATTTTCCTTTATTTATTTATGCAAACATTTTTGCTGCATTATTGGTAGATAACCTAAAATTTTATATTCACTGCTAATACTGTTTTTTGGTTTGAGGCTTTTTCTTAAAATTATGATTAAAAAAAGAAAATATAGTAATGAGTGAATTTGGGGACAAAAAAAGGAAAAAATTTGTGATCAAATTTTCAAAATCTTATTTTTTTTATTCCTTTTTAAATTTTATTTTATTTTTTATTTTAAAGATGTGGGATACAATTCAGCGTTAAGTAAACAAATGTTCATTATGCATTATGCACCCTTGTTGATGAGGTGTGCTCCCCCTTCCCTGGCAGAATACTACTACGGCCAATCCCACCCCATTCCCAGCATTTTTCCGCTACTGACAACCTTTTCTTGCAGTATTAAGATAATTGTTCAAGATAAACTTGAGTGAGAACATGTGATACTCAGTTCTTTGTTTCTGTGATACATCACTCAGTAATATAGACAAGTTCATTCAAGTTGCTGTGAAGTTCATAATTTTGTCCTTCTTTATGGCTGTGTAATATTCCATTGTGTATACGTACCACATTTTCTTAATCTGGTCCTCATTCGATGGGCAGTACAGTTGGTTCCATGTTTTTGCTATTGTGAATAATGCTGCAATAAACATGCATGTGCAGGTATCTTTTTCATAGAGTGACTTGAGTTCCTCTGGGTGTACTCCCAGTAAGGGGATTGTGGGTCTATGGAAGGTTAATTCTTAGATATTTTAGGAATTGCCAAACTGTTTTCCACAGAGATTGCACTAGTTTACACTCCTACCAGAAGTGTAGAAGTGTTCCCTTTTTGCTGCATCTTCTCCAGCCTCTGTTGTTTTTTGAGCTAGTATTGGTACAAGAACAGGCATATAGACCAATGGAACAGGATAGAGATTCCAGAAGCAAACCTCAATTTCTCAACCAACTCATCTTTGAAAAAGCCTCCACCACCAACCACTGGAGAGAGGAGAACCTGTTCAGTAAATGGTGCTGGGGAAACTGGCTGACCACATGCAGAAGATTAAAACAAGACCCCTACCTATCACCATAACCAAAAGTCAACTCCAGATGGGTCAAAAACCTAAACATAAAACCTCAAACTATAAGAACCTTAGAAAATGTAAGAGACAACCTTATGGAAATTAGAACTGGCAATCAATTCCTGATCAAAATCCCAAGTGCCCATGCCATTAGAGATAAGATAGACAAGTTGGACCTAATCAAACTGACAACCTTCTGCAAATCCAAAGAAACCATCAGGAGAGCAGGGAGACAGTCCATGGGCTGGGAAAAAAGTTTGCCAACTGTATGTCTGACAAAGGCCTAACATCTAGGATCTAAAGGGATCTCAAACATGCCAAAAAGAAAAAACAAAACAAAACAAAACAGCCTCATTACAAAGTGGGCAAATGATATGAATAGGCACTTCTCAAAAGAAGACATAAGAGCAGCCAACAGATACATGAAAAAATGCTCAGCCTCACTAGTCATCAAGGAAATGCAAATTAAAACCGCACTGAGATATCATCTAACTCCAGTCAGGATGGCTTTGTCATATTTTTCTAGCAGTTCACTTTAATTTACACTCTAATCAAGTAACAAAGGACAGAACTGATTTCTCAGAGGTAGCAATTGATAATTGCTTTACGTCCTTATCCCCAGCTTTTTTGTAAACAAGTTAACCTAATCAACCTTCATGATATAGACAGACCCCTTCACCATGGCAGCAGTCATGTGACTAACCCACCTATCTGCCTGCTGTCCATCACCTGACATCAGTACCTGCTCTTACCTGTCCCCTCCATGATGACATGAAGCAGACCACCATTGCTTTGTTAAACTTCAGTGTTTCAAGGTGGTCTTTTAGCTATGACCGCCATGGGGAGATGAATAACTCTATATCTCTCTAATTTACTTTCTAAATAAACTATATTTTCCAGTCTAACTGCTGTACAAATCCTTGCATCTTTCATGTGGCACTGGATCACGCACACACCCCCATCGGGCCTGACCTAACATTTTAGAGGTCCTACTGGGAATTTTAACCTAACACTAAGTGATTTTGTTCTGTGCACTTTAATAAATTTATATGCCTTGTCTTCTGTTAATCTGTCTTTTGTAAGTTAATTTTTTAGTGAACCTTCAGAAGGTGAAGGGGAAGTTTGCCCTTGGTTCCTACGGCATTTGGGTCCATTAGTCATTTATAGTTATTTGTGTGTGGGGGGGGGGGCGGGGGAATGTATGGTGCAGGGCACTTTCCAAAGTCTGCTTGTGCTGCTATAACTAAACATCTGAGACTGGGAAATTTATAAAGAACAGATATTTATTTCTTGTAGTTCTGAAGGCTGGAAAGTCTAAGATCAAGTTGCTTGTGTTTGGTGTTTGGTGAGGGCCTTTTTGTTCTATCTTCACATGGCAAAAGTGGCAAAAAGGGCAAAAGGAATGAATGCTGTGTTCTTACTTGTTGAAAGATAGAATGACAAATGTTTGGTAAAGCATTTTTGTTTGTTTGTTTAAGAATCCTAATTTTAATCACAAGGAAGGATCCCATTTTGTCAAATGTCATCTCAAAGGCCTAACCTCTTAAAACAATCACATTTGTTATTAATTTTTAATCAATTTTGGAGGGGACACATTCAAACTATAGCATTCCACCCTTGGGCAGTGAGTCCCAAGGCTTCAAGGGAGAGCACACTGAGCCCCTTTCTTGAAACACTTCTTCCCTTAGAGCTTGGAGCTTAGAGCTTGTCATGGGAGTGGCAGTCGTGAAGATCTCCATAATGCCTCCAGGGTCTTGCTTTCATTGTTCTGATGAACAGCATCTGGCTTCTGTCTTTCTATAATAATCTACTTATCAAATGGTCATTTGATCACATCCTTGGTGTTCTTTTCTAAACAAGCTATTTTATTCTTTACATGACCAGACTGTAAATTTTTCAAATATTTACTTTCTGCTTCTCTTTTGATTTTAAATTCCATCTAAATCATTTCTCTCTTGCATTTTACTAACAGCAGTAAAGAGAAGCCATGTCACATCCTGAACACTTTTTTATACTTATTTTTTCTACCAAATGTACTAGTTTATTGCCCAAAAGTTCTGCCCTCCACAAAACATTAAGCCAGGGACATAATTTAGCCAAGTTCTTTTTGACTTTTAACAAGGATAGCTTCTCCTCTAGTTTTTAATGACTTATTTCTCACTTTTATCCAAGACATTATTAACATGAACTCTGTTGCCCATATAGCTACCATCGTGTTCATGACCACTTACATAATCACTAAAATCTCTGAGTTTTTTTTTTAATGGCTTTTTTCTTCTTTTCAGCCCTTACCTGAATTGTCCTTAATGCTATGTTCATGGCAATAGTCTTTTTTTCAGAACTGTTCCACCCTCTATTTATCACCCAGTTCTAAAGTCACGTCTACATTTTTGGATACTTATCATAACAACTTCCCTCTTCCCTGGCACAAATTTCTATCTTACTCTGTTTTGTGCTGCTCTAACAAAATATCTGAGATTGAGTAATTTATAAAGAAGACAAATTTATTTCTAAAATTTATGGAAGCTGGGAAGCCTAAGATGAAGGCAATAGCATTTGTTTTCTGGTGAGGGCTTTCTTGCTGCATCCTTGGTTGGTTAAGTAAAAAGGACAAAAAGAAGAAATGCTGCAACCTCACATGACAGAGAAAGTAGAAGACAAAGCAGTGAACTCTCTCTGAAGCCTTTTTTATAAGGGCATTAATTTATTAATGAGGGTGATGTCCCCATGATTTAATTATTTCCTAAAGTCCCTACCTCTTAATAGCTCTACAATGTGAATTAAGAGCTACATATGCATTTAAGTGAGGTACATTCAGGTCATAACAGTAACAATATTACTGAAGTTTTTATTTATTTATTTATTCATTCATTCATTTATATTTAACAAGCCTCTATTCTATTGTTGGAAAGGATTATTTTTTGGAAAGATTAACCTTTCCACATTATATTGTCTTGGCGAATATGTCAACAATCAATCGAATTATATGTATAAGTCAACTTCTGGGATCTCTGTTGTATGCCATTCATATATTTTTTCTGTGCTTACACCAATTCAAATGGTGTTGATGACTGTGAACTTAATATATATTTATTATTTTGACAATGAAGATTATCTAAATTTGTTATTATTTTTCAACTGGTTTTAGGTACTGTAGGTCCTTTGAATTTTTAACACAAAGCCTCCACCATCAAACACTGGGGAGAGGAGAACCTATTCAGATAATGGTGCTGGAAAAACTGGTTGACCACGTGCAGAAGATTAAAACGAGACCTCTACCTCTCATCATACACAAAAATCAACTCTAAATGGATCAAAGACCTAAACATAAAACCTCAAACTATAAGAACCTTAGAAAATGCAAGAGACACCCTTATGGAAATTAGAACTGGCAACCAATTCCTGATCAAAACCCCAAGTGCCCATGCCATAAAAGATAAGATAGACAAGTGGTACCTCATCAAACTGATAAGCTTCTGCAAAGCCAAAGAAACCATCAAGAGAGTGGGGAGACAACCCACAGACTGGGAAAAAATATTTGCCAACTATATATCTGACAAAGGCCTAACATCTAGTATCCATAGGGAACACAAATATGCCAAAAGGAAAAAAAAATATCAGCCTCAATACAAAGCGGGCAAAAGATATGAATAGACACTTAACAGAAGATATACAAGCAGTCAACAGATACATGAAAGAATGATCGGCCTCACTAGTCATCAAAGAAATGCAAATTAAAACCACACTGAGATGCCACCTAACTCCAATCAGGATAGCCATCATCAATACCTCAAAAAACAACAGATGCTGGAGAGGATGCACAGAAAAGGGAACACTTCTACAATGTTGGTGGGGAGTGTAAACTAGTACAACTGTGGAAAACAGTGTGGTGATTCAGAAAAGCTCTAAAAATTGACCCCACAATACCCCTGCTGGGAATATACCTGGAAGAACTCAAATCACTCTGAATAAGATACCTGCACATGCATGTTTATTGCAGCATTATTCATGGTAGAAAAAACACAAAACCAGCCGTGCTGTCCATATGAAAGAGGACTGGATAAAAAAATGTGGTACATATACATGATGGAATATTACACAGCCATAAAGAAGGACAAAATTAAGAACTTCACAGAAACTTGAATGTATTAGAGTCTATAATACTGAGTGATCTATCACAGAAATAAAGAACTAAGTACCACATATTCTCACTCATAAGTGGACCTTGAACAATTATTATAATACTATAAGAAAGGGATTGGCAGTAGTGGGAAACTTCCAGGGAAGGAGAGCACACCTCATCAACAAACATACCTGTGTAATGAACATTTGCATACCTAACCCTGAATTGTACCCCACATCTTTAAAATTAAAAATTAAAAGAAAAATCTTTATTGAGATATAATTCTTATTTTCTGCAGGTCACCTATTTATATTGTAAAATTTGTTGGTTATTAGTATTTTCACAGACTTGTGCAACCATAAACATTATAAAATTTAGAAAACTTTTATTATCCTTCAAAAACTCTCACACTCAGCTGTCAGTCTCCAATAACCCTCTCTCACCTTCATCCTTGGGCAACAATTATTCTACTTTCTGCCTCTATAGTATTGTCTATACTGTAAATTGCATATAATTTAAGTCTTTTTTTTGTAGCTGTCTTCTCTCACTAAGTAATATGTTTTGCATTCTATTCATGCTGTAGTATAAAACTTCATTCCTTTTTTTAACAGTAGGCTTTTTTAGATTTTAGTAGACTTTTTTCAGTAAATTTGCTTGCAAAAAATTGAGTGAAAATATAGTATGAGAGTAACCATATATTGATCCATTTTTTTTCTTTTCTTAGTTTACCCTATTAATAGCATCTTGCCTTAGTGTAGCATATTTGTTACATTTGATGAGTAAATATTGATATGTTATTATTAACTAAAGTACATAGCTTACATTTGAGTTCACTGTTGGTATTGTGCATTCTATGGGTTTTGACTATTGTATAATGATATGGATCCACCATTATAGATAGCATCATACAAAAGTTTCACTGCCCTAAAAGTCTTCTGTGCTCCACCTGTTCATTCCTCTCTCCCACAAAATCCCTGGAAGCTATTGATCTTTTTAATGTCTCCATAGTTTTGCTTTTTCAAAATGCCATATAATTTGAATTATTCTTTATATAGTTTTTACATATTAGCTTTTTTCACTTAGTCATATGCATTTAAGATTCCTCTATGTTTTTGTGTTTTGATAGGTCATTTCTTTTTAGCACTAAATATTTCACTATATGGCTATACTACAGGTCATTTATTAATCCATTTACTTAAGATATCTTTATTACTTCAAAGGTGTAGCACTTATGAACAAACATTCATGTGCAGGTCATTTTTTAGGAATACATTTTCAAATAATTTGGGTAAATTTCATGGATTGCTGTCGGAGTACTGGCTCCAACCTAGGAGGGAGAGTTAGGACCTGCACCAGAGAATCTGGACGGCGAGAAGAGACCACTCGGAAGCAGTTCTTCTGGGAACAGTCTGGTCAGGACTGAAGCCAATTTTATTCAAACCTTTTCCAACTTATATACGATTTTTTATACCCTCCAGCAGTGTGATAATCACTTGCTGGGGGCGTACAAATTCCATGCATATCGCACTTTACAAACTATGCATCACAAGACCATCACGAGATTTGCAAGTTCCAAGCAAACAATTCGAATTCCATGATGCCTGTCATGCTTCACAAAACCCACATTAAAATCACAGGTGCACAATTTCAATACAGATCATTCAAAGTGTTTTCCATAATGTTCAATAAATCATTCATATTATACTCTTTGTTCTAAACCCTGATTAATACAAAAACTTTTCTAAGTTAAATCCAAGTTTACTGACTCCTAATATTTTTAACGATTAATATTATCAACCTAACACTATACTATAATCTATAAGTTTACTTAAATGACTTAACTGTTAGTTATACTATTAACCTATTATGATTTAACATAATGCCTTATAATTCAGTTAAAACTTATTCTTAAACTACCAAACTTTACTATAATTCATATGAGTTTCATATGTCTAAACTTTAATTTTTATATAATCTGATGATTGAACTTTAATACTATGCTATATCCTATTAAGCTAATACCTCATCATTAATTCTTTTATAAATCGTATAGTAACTATTATATTTGAATAATGTAGCAAAAGGAAACAAAACAGCAAGCATAAATTTACTCAAATATACTATAAAATGTAAATGCAACTATGAGTGTATATGTATATATTTTATCCTAACAAGTCTACTCTAAAAATCAAATAGTAGCTGTCACACTCTTGAACAAGGAAATGCATGGCTGCCATGACGGTAGCCATGGGCTGAAGCAAACAGAGTTTCGGTATTTAACGAAACAAAAGAAAGCGTTCTGCCTGGCTAGAGGCAGGGCGATAAAACTATTTAGTTTCTAATCTTAGCCTTAGGGGAGACTGCTTTCGGGAACAAGAGCTGATTAACCAGTCTACCAGGAAATAGAAGTTAAAAAATATCTAGAAAGAAGTAAAACTTAAAAGGGACAAGGTCATATAAAATAATTCTGCTGTGCAACTTTCCATCAGGTGTATAGAGATTTACTTATAAGTTTTACTGCCATGTATGCACACTGGTCACTAATCACACCCCATTATAGGTATAACTGATATCCTATGTCAGAGGCAATCTTCCAGATGGGCCTTTACAGGCCTCAGCCATGTAGCTATAGATGTTGGCTCCCAACAGATTGCAATTCTGAATCATATGGTAAGAGCATGTTTAGTTCTTTAAGAAACTATAACGCTGTATTCCAAAGCGACTGTACCATTTTGCATGCCCACTAGCAATGAGTGAGAATTCCTGTTGTTCCACATTCTCACCAGCTTTTGATGTCATTATTGTTGATTTTACTCATTCTATTACTACATTCTACTGTGTAGTGGTATTTCATTATTTTATTTTGCAATTTTTAATGACTAATGATGTTGAGCATTATTTTCTAATACTTATATATAAAAATATGTGTATTTTCTTTGGTATGGTATTAGTTCAGATATTGTGTTCTTTTTAATCAGATTGTTTGTTTGTTTACTATTGACTTTGAGGAGCTCTTTGTATAATTTGAATACCAGTCCATTATCAGATATGTGTGTTTTAAGTATTTTCTGCTAGTCTATGCCTTGCCTTCTCATTTTCTTAACAGTATTTTTCACAGTGCCAAACATTTTAATTTTAATGAAGTTCAATTTATTATTTTCTTCATGGATTGTATATATGTCATCACCAAAGCCAAAGTCATCCAGATTTTCTCTTATAATATCATCTAAGTGTTTTATAATCTTTCATTTTACATTTAGGTCCATGACTCATTCTGAGTTAATTTTTGTAAAAGATATAAGGACTGTATATTTGTTTTCAGCCAATATATTGGTTTTACTGTTTTGTATAATCTGAAAAATCCCTGCTTTTTAATTTAAGCAATTCATATTTTCAAAGTTAATATAATTAATTAGTTATATATTGATATACCTTTTAATATATCTTTTAAAAACATATTCTTATACCTCTATTCTCCTTTATTTTTTCTTTTGAGTTAATGGAATATTTGTTAGCATTTAATATTAACATTTATTAGCTTTCAAATATACCAACTAAAATTATATTTTAGTAGTTTCTCTAGTGATTCCAGAACATATTTTTAAGTTTTTGAATCTCTATAGGCTTCATAGTCTACCTCTTCAAAAATTATATGCAAATACTGTGCTTGGATATGTTCACTTTCTAAACCTCCATTCTTGATGTTATAGTTTTCATGTATATTATATCTAAATATGTTCAAAACTCTATGTTAACAAGTTATAATTTACTTTTACTCAGTCATATATCTATTTAAGATACTAAAAGGAAATATAGCTTGCTAGTTTACTGCAATATTATACTTTCTGGTTTTTTTTTTTTTTTATTCTTATACCTAAACATCTGATTTCCATGTAAAATAACAGCCCTTCATACAGAGGAGTTTTCTGCAGTAGTTCTGGTTGTGCAGTTTATGGGTGACAGATTTTCTTAGTTTTCTTAGTATTAATTTTTACTTCCTGAACATGTTTTCACTTCAGTTTTGTTACTGAGGAATATTTTTGCTGGATGTAGAGTCAAATTTTTAGTTAATAGCTTTTCTTTTATTATTGAGCCAATTAAAAATCTTCCTCCACTGCCTTGCCATCTCCATTATTTCTGAATTGTAATCATAATTGATTCACATTTTTGCAGTGCCGATTTTTAACCAATTATTCTTCTCTAGCTCTTTTTAAGTTTATTTTCAAGTTGGTTTTCAACTATTTGAACATATTGTTTGCTGTTTATTTTCTCTTTTTCCACTTTCCAAGCTTTTGAATCTACACATTAAAGAAGACTTTAGTCTTCATTCTTTTATATAGTATTTCTGTTTCATTCTTTTATTCCTTTTTCCAGATCACTCTAATTATATGTATTTTAGACTTTTTTTAATACTTTCTCAAAAATCACTGTAGATCTGCTTATTTTCTTTCAGCAAGTTTTTCTTTATATTTTTATTGGCTAATTTCTATTGGTCTATCCTCAAGGGAAGATGTTTCTTATTTTTTCCACAATCTGTTATTAATCTATGTAGTTTTTGTCTGTTGTTTTAATTCCAATAGCTCTAGGTCGTACAGATAGCTTTTGGTTTGGGCTTTACGTACCCTCCACCCCTGTCTGTACACATTGTACTTAATTGGTGAATTTTTTGTCCCTCCAATCCATTCCCCTCCCCTTTCTGAGTCTCCAGTGTCCATTATACCATTCTCTATGTCTTTGTGCATCCTTGGTTTGGCACTCATTTATAAGTGAGAACATGTGGTGTTTGGTTTACTGTTCCTGAGTTAGTTCAGTTAGGATGATGTTCTCTAATTCCAACCAGATTGCTGCAAAATATACTATTTCCTTATTTTTGATACTTGAATAGTATTCCATAGTGTATACATACCACATTTTATTATTCACTGATCAGTGCAATTGTGATGAACATGCGGGTGCAGGAGTCTTTCATATAACAACTTCTGTTCCTTTGGGTAGATCCCTAGTAGTGGAATTGAAGTGGTAGATAGACTTTTAGCTCTTGGAGAAATTTCCACACTGATTTCCACAGAGATTGTACCAACTTACACTTCCACCAAGCATACGTAAGTGTTTTCCCTTTTCTCTGTATACATGCCAGCATCTATTGTTTTTTGGTATTTTATTGATGGCCATTCTGACAATGATATCTCATTGTGGTTTTGATTTGCATTTCCCTGATGATTAGTAGCTTTCAGCATTTTTTCATTGTTTGTTGGACATTTGTATATCTTCTTTTGAAAGATGTCTATTCATGTCATTTGTCCACTTTTAATGGGATTATTTGTCTTTTGCTTGCTGATTTGTTTGAATTACTTGTAGATTCTGAATACGTTCTTTGTCAGATATATAGTTTGTGAATATCTTCTCCAATTCCGTAGGTTGTCTATTTCTCTATTGAATATTTCTTTTGCTGTGCAAAAGCTTTATAGTTTAAGCCCCATTTAGTTATTTTTTTTCTTTACATTTGCTCTTGGGGTTTTAGTTATAATTGCCTAGGCTGATGTCCAGAAGAGTTTTTCCTAAGTTTCCTTTTAGGACTTTTATGGTTTTAGCTTTGACATTTAAGTCTTTTATCCATCTTGAGTTAACTTTTGTATGTGGGGAGAGAGAACAATCATGTTTATTTTTCTGCATGTAGCTAATCCTATTTTTCCAATACTATTTGTTGAATAGGTTGTCCTTTCCCCAGTGAATGTTTTTGCCTGCTTTGTCAAATATCAGCTGGTTTTAGGCATTTGGGTTTATTTCTGGATTCTCTATTCTGTTACATTGATCTATGTGTCTGCTTCTGTACTGGTATCATGGTGTTTTGGTTAGTACAATTTGAAGTCAGGCAGTGTGATGTACAATTTGTAGTACAATTTGAAGTCAGGCAGTGTGATGCCTCCAGCTTTATTCTGTTTGCTTAGAATTGCTTTGGCTAGTTTGACTCTTTTTTGTTTCCATATTAATTTTAGACTTTTTTTTCTAATTCTGTGAAAAATGATATTGCTAGTTTGATAGGCATTGCATTGAATCTATAGATTACTTTGGCTAATATGGTCATTTTAACAATGTTGATTTTTCCAATCCATGAGCATGGAATAATTCTCCATTTATTGTGTACTCTATAATTTCTTTCATCAGCATTTTGTAGCTCTCTTTTTAGAGATCTTTCATCTTCTTGGTTAAATATATTCCTAGGTATTTTATATTTGTAATTGCTATTGTAAATGAAATTGAACTCTTAATTTGATTCCCAGCTTTTTCGCTATTGGTATGTAGCAGTGCTACTGATTTGTGTGAATTGATTTTTATAACCTGAAACTTTATTGAATTAATTTATCAAGTAAAGGAGTCTTTTGGAGGAGTCTTTAAGATTCTCTCTATATAAGATATCATACAGAACTAGTTTGATTTCTTCTTTTGCAATGGGATACCCTTTATTTCTTTTTCTTGCCTGATTGCTCTGGTTAGGACTTCCACTACCATGTTGAATAGGAGTGGGGAACGTGGGCATTCCTGCCTTGTTCCAGGTCTGAGGTGAAATGTGTTCATATTTTCTTTGTTTAGGATGACATCGGCTATGGGTTTGTGATAAATGACATTTATTATTATGAATAATGTTGTCTCTATGCCTATTTTGCCGAGTATTTTTAACATGAAGGGATGCTGGATTTTGTCAAATCCTTTTCTGTATCTGTTAAAATGATCATGTGATTTTTCTTTTTAATTCTGCTTATGTAGTAGATCACTTTTATTGACTTGCATATGTTAAACCACCCTTTCATCTCTGGAATAAATCTCACTTGGCTGTTATGCATTTTTTTTTAATGTGCTGTTGAATTCTGTTTGCCAATTTTTTGTTGAGGATTTTGGTGTCTATGTACATAAAGGATATTGATCTGTAGTTTTATTTTTTCTTGTGTTTTTTTCCTTACTTTGGTGTCAGGGTGATACTGGCCTCATAGAATAAGTTAAGGATGATTCCCTCTTCAATCTTGTGAAATAGCTTCAGTAAAATTGGTACTGGTTCTTTTTGAAAGTATGGTAGAATTCAGCTGTGAGTCCCTCAGGTCCTGGACTTTTTGTTGCTGTTATTGTTGTTGTTGTTGAGAGACTTCTAATCTTATAATTACTGTTTCAATCTTGCTACTTATTGGTCTGTTCAGGTTTTCTATTTCTTTCTGATTTAAAATTGTGGGGTTGTATGTTTCCAATAATTTGTCCAACTCCTCTAGACTGTCCAGTTTGTTGTCATAGGGGTATTCATAATAGGTCTGGATGATCTTTTGAATTTCTGTCATATCAGTTGTAATGTCTCCATCTTCATTTCTGATTGGGGTAATTTGACTCTTCTCTGTTTCTTAATTAATCTAGCTAGTGGTCTATCAATTTTGTTTATCTTTTTAAAGAACCATTTCTTTGTTTCATTGATCCTTTATATTGTTTTTAGTTCAATTTCATTTAGTTATGCTCTGGTCTTCATTTTTTTTTTCTGCTGCTAATTTCGGGTTTGGTTTGCTTATAATTTTTCCAGTTCTTTGAAGTGTGATGTTAGATTGTCAATATGCGAGTTTTCAATCTTATTAACATAGGCCTTTGCGGCTTATCATATGGTCTATCTTGAGAATGTTCCATGTGTTGATAAGAAAAATGTATATTCTGTAGCTTTGGGGGTAGATGCTTATAAGTTCCGTTTGCTCTAGGGTCCAGTTTAATTCCATTGGTTATTGACTTTCTGCTTTGATGATCTGTCTATTGCCACCAGTGGGGTGTTGAAGTCTCCCACTATCATTGTATTGCTGTTTCTTTCTCTCTCTCTTTTATTTATTTTTAATTTAATAACATTTGTTTTACAAAGCGAGGTGCTCTGATGTTAGGGACATACATATTTAAAATTGTTATGTATTCTTGCTGTATTGATCTCTTTATCATTATACAATAACAATCTTTGACTTTTTATTGTTGATAATTTAAAGTCTGTTTTATCTGATATGAGAATGGCTACTTCTGCTCATTTTTGCTTGTCATTTCCATGAAATATTTTTCCATACCCATTTACCTTGAATTTCTAGAAGTCTTTTTGTTAAGTGTATTTCTTGGGGGACAGCTTATATTTGGGATTTCTTTCTTTTTCTTTTGTTTTTTAAGCCTTTCTGTCAGCCTGCATCTTTTTAGTGGAGCATTGAGATCATTTACCTTCAGAGCTAATAGTGATATGTAAGGTACTATTCCATTCACACTGGATGTTAACTGGTTGTTTTATTTATTCATTTATTTTCTCTGTTGTGCTGGTGTTCCATAAAGCTTGTGAGCTTCATGATTTCTGACATTTTTCTTTTTTCTTTTCTTTTTTTTTTTGGAGTTGGAGTCTTACTCTGTCACCCAGACTGGAGTGCAGTGGCAGCTCCCGGCCACCGCAGCCTCGACCTGCTGGGCTCCGGCAATCCTTCCACTTCAGCCTTCCAAGTAGCTGGAACTACAGGCGCACACTACCACGCCTGGCTAATTTTTATTTATTGTAGAGAGATGAGGTCTCACCAAGTTGCCCAGGCATGTCTCGAACCCACGGGCTCAGGCAATCCACTCACCTCAGCCTCCCAAGGCACGGGATTATAGGCTGAGCCACTGAGCCTGGCTCTGACATTTTTCTATTGGTGCATTTTGACCTTTTGTTTCAGTATTTAGAATTCCTTTGAGTATTTCTTGTTGAGCCAGCCTAGTAGTGACAAATTTTCTTAGCATTTGCTTATCTGAGAAAGACTTCATTTCTCCTTCATTTATGAAACTTAGTTTTGTGTGATACAAAATGCTTGGCTGACAATTATTCTGTTTGAGGAGATTGAAGTTGAGGCCCCAATCACTTGTGGCTTGCAGAGTTTCTTCTGAGAAGTCTGCTGTTGTCTGACAGGTTTACTTTTGTAAGTTATCTGATGCTTTTGTCTTCACTGCTGTTAATATTCTTTTCTTCACATTAGCTTTGCATAGCCAGATGATTATATACATTAAGGATGACCTTTTTCACTGAAGCTTCTGGGGAGTTCTTTGTGCTTCTTGTATCTAGATGTTTAAATCTATGGCCAGGCCAGGAAAGTTTTCCTCCATTATTCTCTCAAATAGGCTTTTCAAACCTGTTGTCTTCTCCTCTTTCTCAGGAAAACCTATGATTCTTAAGTTTGGTCATTTATATAATCCCTCATTTCTTGGAAATTTTGTTCTATTTTTTCTTGATTCTTTTTTTCTTTCTTGTTGTCTGCTTGTGTTAATTCAAAAGTCTTCTCTTTCCCCCTTCTTAACCCTAGGGAGGTGAATCTCCTTTCTTTCTCTGTCTCTTTCTCTCATTTTCTTTTTAAATAAACTATATTTTCCAATCTAAAAAAAAAAAAAAGCCTTGTCTTCATCTTATGAGATCCTTTCTTCTGCTTGATCTAGGCTAGTATTTTTTTTTTTTGAGTTGGGGTCTCACTCCGTTGCCCAGGCTGGAGTGCAGTGACACTCTCATGGCTACCCCAGTATTGACCCACTGGGTTCTGATGATCCCTCCACCTCAGCCTTCCAAGTAGATGGAACTACAGGTGTGTGCTACCATGCCCGGCAATTTTTAATTTCATTGTAGAGATGAGGTCTTGCCAAGTTGCCTGGGATGGTCTCAAACCTGTGGGTTCAGACATTCCACTTGCCTCAGCCTCCCAAAGTGCTGGGATTACAGACTGAGCCACTGAGCCCGGCCATAGACTAGTGTTAAAACTTTCCACTGCAGTTTGTAATTCTTTCATTTGTAGAATTTCTGGTTTTGTTTGTTTGTTTGTTTGTTCTTTGGGTTTTTTTTAGCAGTATCTATCTTTTTGGAGAATTTTTCTTTCATGCCTTGAATAGTTTTTTTTAATTTATTTCTGTCAGTTTTCAATTTTTTCCTGAAGCTCATTGTTCAATTTTGTAATCAACCTTTTGAATTATATGTCTGAAATTTCAAAGATTTCAATTTGGTTACATTTCATTGCTAAAAAGTTATTATGACCTTTTAGGAGTATTGGAGAACTCTGTTTTCCCATATTGTTAGAATTCATTTTCTAGTTTCTTCTCTTTTGAGTAGACTGATTCTTCTTATTTGAAGTTGGCAGGGGGAAATGTAGGCACTGTAAGATTCTTTTGGTTATATATGTTCTTGGTATGATTTTCTCAATTGCCAGCTGTGGCAGTCCTGTGCTGGGTACCTGCACTGGCTCACAGAATCCTGGATGGCTGGAGTGGTTTGGAAAGTGGGGTTAGCTAGAGTCTGGGATCAGACTTTGTCTAGAGCTGAGGTATTATATCTGATGTGGTGGGCTATGCTATTGACCATTGGCTAGGCGATGGTAATTGTGGGAGAAAACTAGTTGTGCTGGTTGTGCTAGTTGTGTGGGGGTTTCTTTTTGTCTGGTGTTGCTCTAAGAAAATGTCAGAGGGCAGGGCTTTGGGGATTACCCAAATTCTCTTTCAGTCTTCAAAAGGAATGCAAATGGAAAGGGTCCTAAGCACCCCACCAGTCCATGATCCTGAACACCCTATTGGTGATTAGGATGGAGCCTCAAGCCACTGGAGCAATGCTTCCATGCACAGCAGACACAGAATAGTTACACAGGGAGTGAAAGGTTACTATGGCAACAAATTTTCAGGCAGGTTATGATCTAATTGTCAAAATGCAGTGGTCTCAGGATCTCAAGTATTGTCACTTAGTCCACTCCAACCAAGACCTGACTGCCATGTAGAGTTTGCCCTTGGGACCCATTCCCTCCCAAGTCAGCTAGAAAGCAGCCATGTAAGGGTTGAGTTCCTGAGTTTTGATGACTGTGACTGCATCAGTTCACGTGAATTTAGACAAAGCATGGGTATGGACAAGGCAATTTTCTGTGAGGGACTACATTCCTACAAGCTTCAGGGGTCCCCCAAATCTACAACAGGAGCATAGCACTCCTGTGGAGTTTACCCTTGGGAGTCTCTTCTCTCCTAGGCTGCCTAGAAAACAGCTGTGCAAGGGTTGAGTTTTTGGGTTATGGTGGCTGTGGCTGAACCACTCCATGTGGTTTTTGGCAAGACACAACTGTGGTAAGGTAATTTGCCATGAGAGACTGGAGTGCTGCAAGACTCAGGATGCCTGTCAAGTCTGACAGGAGCATAGAACTTCTGCAGAGTTTGCCTTTGAGGCTCTCCCACTTCTAGGCAGGCTAAAAAGCAGCCACATAAGGGTTGAGATCCTGGACTGAGGCTGTACCACTCCATGTAGGTTTTGGCAGGGCATTGCTGTGGGTAAGACAGTGTCCTGTGAGATACTAGAGTCCTGGAAGCTCAAGGGGCCACCAAGTTTTATAGGAGCACAAAACTCCTGGATTTCCCTCACCCATCTTCCCCACCAAATCTGGAAGCTGGTGGTGGTCTGTGGTGCTTCAAGTGAGTGCTAGCCAGTTCTAGTCCTGGCTTATGGATTTTTTTTCTCTTCTTTATACTATTTGTTATCACCTTTTTTAATAAGTTATGCGGTGTCTGCTGGCTCAGTTCCTCTCTAGATGCTGAGGAAATTCTATCTTGTTTTACTGCATTGGAGAAACACACTCTAGCTGCCTCATACCAGTCATTTTCCCTGTCTCTCTATTTAGAATTTTGTTTGTTTAGATATTGTAATGTTTCAGTTTTATTTATTTTTTATTTTTTTATTTTTATTTTTTTCAATAATCAATATTTTTTATTATGGTTTTGTGGGGTACAGTTAAAGGTTAGGTATACAAATACTTTTCATTCAGGCACACTGTTGATAAGAGGTGCTTCTCCGTCCCCAGACAGATATTTGCTACTGTTAATCCCACTGCCCCCCCCATAGTTTTCCACTACTGTCAGTCATTTTCTTATGCTATTACATTGGATGTTAAAGGTCCATTATATGAGTGAGAACATGTGATACTTAGATCTTTGCTTCTGTGAGAGGTCACTCAGTATTATAAACTCTATTTCCATCCAGGTTGCTGCGAAATTCATGATTTTGTTCCTTTTTATGGCTGTGTAGTATTCCATCGTGTATATGTACATTTTTTAAATCCAGTCCTCTTTCAATGGGCAACATTGTTGTTTCCAGGTTCTTGCTATTGTGAACAATGCTGCGATAAACATACGTGTGCAGGTATCTTTTTTATAGAGTGATTTGAGTTCTTCAGGGTATATTCCCAGTAGGGGGATTGCGGGGTCATATGGGAGGCTGATATTTAGAGCTTTTAGGCATCATCACACTGCTTTCCACAGAGGTTGTACTAGTTTACACTCCCACCAACAGTGTAGAAGTGTTCCCTTTTCGCCACACCCTCTCCAGCAGTTGTTATTTTTTGAATTGTTGATGATTGTCATTCTGAGTGGAGTTAGGTGGTATCTCAGTGTGGTTTTGATTTGCATCTCCCTGATGATTAGTGAGGTTGAACATTTCTTCATGTGTCTGATGGCTGCTCGGATGTCTTCCTTTGTGAAGTAACCTATACATGAATGAGCTCTGTTCCGAGAACACCTCCGTAAGTACAATTTGTTCATAAGTCAAACAATGTTAGCCTAAGTACCCAACTAAGAAAATTGGCTATAGAGTACTAGACTGTAATAAATTTATAATACTTTTCACAAAAATTATACACAACAAACAAAAATAAACATTTTTTTTTTTAGTTGGAGTCTCACTCGGTCGCTCAGATTGGAGTGCAGTGGCCGCTCCTGGCCACCGCAGCCTCGACCTGCTGGGCTTCAGCGATCCTTCCGCCTC